>NW_019671950.1:53329-76694 GCF_002708625.1 Rhizopus microsporus ATCC 52813 | reverse complement strand
ACTACTCCTTCATCTACTAGTCGCGGTATAGCCCAGTGGATGTGCAAACTTGGAAGGGTGGTGGAGGGCCTCCGTAGATTTGGGCATTAGATGTTGACATTGACATTACTGAGCGAACATAGTGTTATTCACTGCGACATGAAGCCTGAAAATATTCTACTGAAGCAACCTGATCGAAGTAGCCTACGTATTATTGATTACTGCAGCTCATGTTATGCGAATGAAAAAGTGTACACCTATATTCAAAGTAGGTTTGGAGTATGTATTACGTATTGATATGTAGAGTACAGGTTGTATTCTAGCGGAATTATACACAGGATATCCTATTTTTCTTGAGGAATGAACAAGATCAACTAGCTTTTATCATTCAAACCTTGGATGTGTCTAAAAAAGACTACCTTAATCGATGCATACGACGAAAGTAGTCTTTGGTAAGTTGTTGGAAGTATATCAGATGGTTGTTTGATCATTCTTGGTTACGGATATTTACGATCATCCCCGTAAAGCCATCAATTCAAAAGGGAGAAAGTGAGAGCCCCATTCGCTTACTCTAGAAGACGCACTAAAACGATCCACATACGATCAAGTGGGTAAAGACTTTGTCGACTTCATTAGTCATTGCTTAACATGGGAACCATCGAAAAGAATGAAGCCTGCAGAAGCTCTCAACCATCCTTGGATTCAAGCCATGATAAAAAAAAAGATGTAATATGTATAATAGACGTTTGTTAAATACCCTCAATTTCCCTTCCTTCTTTGTCATGAATAAAAACTTGTTTTGAAAAAAATAAACAGCAATGTATTACATCAGTCAGAGGACCAAACGCTAAAGAGGATCAAAAAAAAATATGCAAGTTACATTCGTTAGCACTCTTCCTAAATTCTCTGAGTTAATCTTGAACATACATGGCACACGTTCTTATATTAATGGATAGATGCATCTTTTGTTTAGCTTCATACAAAGAATTGCCATATCCTCAACCTGCTCATGTCAATATTAAAAACTCACACTGTCTCTTCACGCAGTCAAAGAGCTTTCAATTAGTCTTAAACACCAAAAGAAAATCCATTGCCATTTCGTACTTTCAATCTCAAACTTTATTACTGCAAAGTAAATGTTCACAAAAAAGCAGATATTTTATTTATAAACTTCTTCTTAGTTCTCAAAATCGTAATGATCTTGATTAACAGGGCCAACCACGAGAAGGTGAGAAGCATCTGACCCCAAAAAATATGTGTGTGAAGGGCAACCCCTAAACACGCCTTAATGTTCAGATAGGCAACCCCAAATAAAACACAAGGCAATCCCCTAGTCCGACTGCGTAAAGGGCAACCCCTAAACTCCCCCCAGACCGTTGTAACATCCTTTGGTAAATAGTTCAAGAAAAGATATCACCATATGTCACTCTAGCAGTGCAAAGTTAAACCATGGAAACCTCGCTGGGCCAATGACGGTGCCTCAACCATTCCTAAAAACCAAAAAAATGATAACACTTGGAAAAAAGAAAAAAGAAAAAAAAGCGAAAAGGAAAAAAAAAAAAAAATTAAAACGAAAAAAAAACTGGGCGGAACCAATGAGATGCCACTACGAAAATTCCTCAAAAAAAGTACTCCTTAAAAAGTGCTCCTTAAAAATTACTCCTTAATAAAATACACAATCTTTTCAATAAACTAGGCAAGCATATAAACACCTTGACGCTCTTGCTACAACATCTTGAAGGGGGAGGGAATGGTTTGTAAATCAATTCTAAGCAAAGAATAAACGCGTAGATATAAATTGAAAAATTAATAAAACGCGGTGAACATGATTCAATCTTTGTCAAACTCTATTTTATTTGGCTATATTAAGAATAACGCAGACTTTAGGAATACAAGAGATTTTGAACAATGCCGTTGTACACCTTCTTTACATTTTTGTCATGTCAGGACCATTAGCTTTTAGCGTATTAGATGATTTCATCTTCATGTTGTTTGTCTATGCAGAAAACTGGAATGATATTATGTCTTTGACTTTAGTCTGTAAACAGTACCAGAACGTTGCACTAAAACAAAAGATTGATATTCCTTTTGAATTTACTTCTGATCTTGATTTGACTCGTTGTACAATCCCTTCTAAAATCGCTAGAGTCATTAAAGTGAAATGTGTTTCTGCAGCACAAGAAGCCTACTTCAGGAATGTCTCAAAATGTTTTGTTAGTTATCGTCTCATCATCATTGATTTCATTGAAGTTGATAGTTGGAAGCGTACAAAAAAGATTTGCAGAACCATCTTGAAGACAGGTAAAACATTGCGTGTTTTGAATACAAAAAGACCCAAAAAAATCACTGCCTACTTGACGAATGTCGAAGAAAAGTATCAGCAACAACACGTTTTATACACTGAAAACCAAGGACATCCACCACTTAAGCGCAGACATTCTGAAGAAGACTTCATTATGTTGAAAGTGCCTAGAAACACAAATCTTCGTCGCAACTTTTTGTTACAGCATTTGCTCACATTGTCTAGCCCAACCTTTGAGAATAGTGTAGAACCTTTATTTAGTCGTATCAGCCAAGTTACTTCCTACAAAGAAGCCTATACCCATTCAATGTTTTTTACTTGTGGTGTCGAAGAAGCAATGGTACACGTTAAGCAGTTTGTCAATTGTATTGTTCAGTTTGATACGTTTTCTTTGCTTGTCACAAGCTTCGATATTTTCTACCACAACCATAAGTATGAAGACGATTGTGCTCAGTCCTTGGACCGCATCTTCCAAGCCCCTACTGCAAAGATATCCAGGAAAACGAACACCAACAAGAAATTTATGGAAATTTCGGTCTTTGTTGGCCACTATGAATTGCTGGTCGTGGGAGGTTATTTTAACATACATGGGTCGATCCTACCATTTCTTGGCTCGTCAATGGGCAAATTTAATTTCCAGGAAGCAATATCTACTACCATCCATATACCTGACTTAAGCTCACCATTCGTTCGTACGAGTCGTTTATTGAACCAGTACGTTAAACGAAAATCGCATGAGTTATGGAGCCTTCACTGCCAATATGCTTACAACAAAGGGTTCTACCCTATTTCGGCAATCAGCTTTACCAACCACTATAGCCAGGTGCACAAATGCAGCAACAGCCAACATTTTCTGTCACAAGTTCTGCGTTTAATATCCTCAACGATGGTAATTAAACCTGCCGAATTAGATTCACTTTGGGCTCTCCTTCTTCGTCTTCCGTCATACAAAAAGATGGTTGAAACTGCTAGCACCATACCAACTAATTTCGTTGAGCTCTCTGCCCACTTGAACAACTTGAACGATGACAGCTCGTTTGGGTCAATACTTCACGTTCTTTCTGCAGTACAATCCAAAGCCCCGTGTTTCTTCTTGAGCCTGTATTCAGAATCAAAAGCCAAAGAAATTGCTTTAGGAATTATGACAGGCGGCTTAAAAAGGAATATAACTGATCAACATGATGCTATTATGGAGAATATAAAGAAAAATATTTAAGATATTAAATTAATGAACAGCATTGACTTTTATCTTTTGTAATTTAAAGACTCTATTCATAACAGAATAGTCGTGGAGGATGCCATCTTTAAAAAGCATTAGTTTTTTTAAAAAAATCGTCTACGGGTTAATTTTCAATCACAGTGTATATAATTTATTTGTGCCCGAGAAATAGTAGTGGTATTAGCAGTAGCGCTAGCGACGTTATTATTAGTTGTAATGGCGGTGGCGGTTGTCTGGAGCATACATATTGTTGATATCCTCAAAACTTCAAAGATGATCCTCATAATCATCCTCATCATCCTCGTCAGCACCTTGTGCGTCTCCTTCCAACTCCTCGTTCTCCTCGTTCCAGATGACTTCAGTTATCCAACCTTTGATGGGTGTCTTCTTCTTGGCACTGTTGCCGCTGAGTATTATTGCCATAGCATCGGAATCGTTCATTTGATGTGATTCATGCACGTGTCTAAGCTCGATCAGTAAGAACTATAGAAGAAAAAATGCCATTACACAAATCGAAAGACGCAATAACTGAATCTTACTTCAATGCACGATAAACCATTGATAGTATTCGAAAGACCAAGTTTCAATGAGCCATAGTTGGTTGGGAATGAGAAGGAAATATGGCCTTGTAAGATGTATAATCCTTGATTTGCCAATCGTAAAGTGTACATTCGAACATCAAACTCCATGATCTGTACCATAGGAAACATCACATTCTTGATGTCTTTGCCTGGTATGAAGGGAATCGTTTCAAGGAAATAGTTCATATAGTATTTTGAACTAAGTATAGACTTCAATTTGTCCACGAACAATTTCCTAGAAATGGCCTTCTTCGCAACTTCAGCTGTTGCACCATCAACAGTATTAGTGACCGAAATATGGAACAAAATGCTTCCAAAGCCATCCTTTATGTTCAGAGTGGACAGACATTATGTCCTGGCTATTTAATTCCCCCTGAATCAGAAAGAGCGAATCTTCTCATTGACGCTCATCATAAAGTTGGTCACTATGGTGCAGAACAAATGGTAAAACGATTGCATTCAGAAGGCATTCACTGGCCCAACTTAATCTCGGATGCTGTTCAATTTATCAGAAAATGTCACGAATGTCAACGACATAACATTCAGAAAAAAGGTTATCACCCTTTAAGACCCATCTACAGCTATTGTCCTAGCGATCATTATGCTATTGATCTTAGTGGTCCTATAACAACCATGAAAGGCTCACACGTAAATTACTTCATGGTGATAATTGATGTATGCACAAGATTTTGTATCATCAAAGGACTTCCTGATAAGCAAAGTATATCTATTGTATCAGCACTAATTGACGTTTTTTCCATACTGGGATATCCGACTAAATTGCAATCTGATAATGGTCGAGAATTTTCTAATTCCCTTATGAAAGAATTGGCTGATGCGATGGATATTGATCATCGTTTCATTACTCCTTTGCATCTTTCTGCAAACGGTCTAAGTGAGCGCTATGTTCAATCTGTAAAAAAGCTACTTGCTAAAGTCACTAACGGGACAGGCGTAAACTGGCACATGTATCTACCGGCTGTTCAACTAGCTTTGAATAACCAGATTAGTAAACGTCTAAACTCTACTCCCTTTTCCCTCATGTTCGCTCGTCGGATGAATGATCCTCATGGTTTTCGTTCTTCTAAAGATGAATCTAAAAATGATAAAAACAAACCACCCATGTCGCATGAAGAATTACTAAAGCGCATTGATTACCTGGCCGATGTTGTATTTCCTGCAATTGAAGCCAAGACCAAAGAACAAATGGAAATTGAGAAAGCTAAATTTGACAATACACATCGTTTAGCTGAATATACACCTGGTAGTCGTGTCATTGTTCGTATTAAAGAAAAAGCTGGTCAACTTGACGCTGTTTATGAAGATCCATATACAGTTGTTCATTCTATAACAAAAACCACTCCAGCTGGCACGATTTCCAAACTCATCCGCTCAATATCAGACATTTCCTTGTCAACTGATGTTGAAGCTTCAGTACCAAAGCAGTCGAGAAGAGCCACTCAATTGAAAATGTTAAACAACATGTCAACTGGAGTAGAAGCACTCAGATATTTGAAAGATTTTATTACAAACCAACACCAACACTCACTCTGGACTCATAAATCACCAATTCAATTTTTTCTGCGGAGAACCTTACCACGTTGGAAGCCGAGCGGAGGCAACTGAGATTGTTCTAGGAACGACTAACGATCAAAATGTTGCCGAATCGAAGGTTGAAAATGTGGTAAATGCCCATCCTACATCTTGGTTTTCCAATCTTCGAAACTTACTCTAGTTAAATACATCACCCCTAAAAAAATTGAATATTATTATGATTAGCTACTTTGAAAGATATAAGAGAAAAAGAGGTTTGAAGGTTTATTATGATTATATATATGAAAATAAAGCACGGCTCTGGGAGCATTCACCACATTTTCAGCCTTTGCTTCGGCAACATTTTGGTTTAAACATGTTTACACTATTTCCAGAAAGAGATGTCGCACTGACTTGTCGTTTTTTCGTATAAATTGTATTATAAAAACTGCAAAAATGCGACTTTACTTTCTCAAAAGACTGTATAAAGAAGAAAAGCGGTTAGAAATGTTTATTAGTAAATTATTAACAGATTTGGCTGCTTCTATTTACACAATACAAAAGCCTTCTCATTTTGATTATATTTCAGAATTTAGGCGGGGATCCAAAAAAATATGTCGTTAAAAAGAAATGCACCATGTTCATAATCTGACGACGGGTTGTCCAGATGCATACAAGTTCGAAAGAAAAGAAGATAAAAAAAGTTTTTATACAACAACCAAGATCACTTCAAGTATAACTATGATGATACATCATAAATTCGTATACTACATCAAATAATTTTGAGCCGATAAAGTAATATAAATTTTAATAAAAAAATAAAAGAATCTTTCAAAAGAAGAACAAATTATCTAACTTATATTGCGAGTGAAAGTGGGAGTGGGAGTGGGCAGCACGTTGGAGCGATGGAACAAATTTTCTCGACCATCGGATTTAAACAACGATTTTTTTTTCAATGATTTCATCTTCGCATTTCCAATACATGCACTTGATTATCATGCACAATAGTCTCTATGATGATTTTTTTTAGAGTGGGCTGCTCACTGAAACCAAATTTAGTTCATTGTCTTGTTTAGAAAATAATATGTCACATACCGAATAAATAATTCCAAATCGCTCATGTTAGTGATCAAGCCCGCCGAATCAATAACCACTAAACGCGCTTTATCCACCTTTGCTAAATCGTTTATCAAGTCTACAAGTAAAAAATCAGTATTAAGTGCAAAATTACATACTATAATATTTTATATAAGATATTGGATACCTTGAACGTCACTAGTCACTCCTGATAACTCATTCATTATCATACTCTTCTTTAAATCTCTTCTACGTATAGGTGTTCGAGAATTGCAGCTGACACTGACGAAGATATGTTCCGCTGATGATCTCTTTTGCAAGCCAACAATCATCGATTGAAGAGATTTTACTATGGCTTTTTGATCGTAAGCTGTCTTGGACTTGGGACAATACCCAAAGACAGTATACCTTTCTTGCTTTAGTCCCGTAATATACTCTTGGTATCTTTCAGGTAGTTTGATAATATCTTCCAATAAAATGTCTACGATGCGATGATTCTTAATACTGTAATAATAATAATAATAATAATAATAAACAGTTTACTTACCTTTATAGCTATTTTTTAATACATATAACCCTCGCAGTGATGATCTTGTCCCTGAAGCTTCATGTTTTCTCTTCACCTCTTGAGGTATTGGTTGTTGTTGTTGTTAGTGCTCGGTAATGGTAGAATAAAAGCAAAGAAGTGATGAGTCTCTGTTTTATCCTTTTATTAGAAGTGAGAGGAGGAGCTCATAGCAAAAAGAAATTAGGTTGTTTTAAAAGTGGTCGGAGTACTAAGGTACATGTAATTAAGTCAAATATAATCTCACACGTAAAGATTAGTATTAGACATGGTCAAATACGACACCTCTGATCCCAAAAACTCCAACCTCTGTGAGGAACACCAATTAACGAATTTGCTTATAGGTTCGTCTCGAAAAACCAAACTGTATTTTCACACCTCTGATATGATATTATTGATTGATAAATATCTATGTTCATATGCTTCGGATTTAGGGTCTGTTGATAAATACGTAGTGTTAATAAACTGTTTTAGCTGGTGTGTAGATGCTATGGAAATGATAAAGTCAGTCATTCAGCCATTGGGGATGAAAAATATTTCATTGTGAACAAGTACCAATCTCTAGCTTATTTTCTGTATTGACAACTTTATCTACTTCTTTATCTGTTTCTTTATTATTTTCAATTGTTTCTTTTGAAGATTTATGCAAGTGAATATCAAATCGATTCGCGTAAATGACTCTTGTGCACAAAAGCCTTGGTTTCTTGGGATTCCTTGTAAAGCATATTTCAACATCTTCCATTACCTCGATCATCTTGGTGTATTTAATTACATTCTCCTGGTTGTATGGCACAGCATAAAATAAGCATATCGCCTCTTCACGAGAGATAATAGCCATGATTAATTTGTTTTTTAAGAAAAGAGAAAAAAAATGGGTTTTGCTATTTGCACAGCGCGTTTTAACAACATTTCCATAACCATCTTGTTTCTACACAGTTCTTCCCAATAAAGAAATTTATCACCTTCGCAGTCAGCTAATAGCTCATATAATAACAACTACTCACAACTCAAACGAGAATGGGTTAGTGTAGTCTGAGGAAGCACCAAAACGTTCAGCGATGCTGAGTCGTCTACCTTTACCTCAAACGACTCTACCACTCCTGAAGATGTTTTCATGATCATGATCGCTTGAGATCGCAAATTTTTAAGCCTTTCTTTAAAGGTTCCGCTCTTGGCACTGTCTTTGTTGATACCTCCTCCGTCGAGGATAAAAAGCTTTTCGTTAAAGAACTTAATGAAGCGTACTATTACAATTCTCGTCTACGGGGTATCGAGGATCGTTTCCATCGTGATTACAGCCGCTTATACACTATTTCCAGAAAGAGACGTCGCTTTTTCGTACAGGTTGTATTATAAAGACTGCAAAAACGCAACTTTACTTTCTGAAAAGGCTGTATGTTGAAATTACGAAGAAAATCTGTGATGAAGGCTTCGAACTCCCCTTCCCTACCGTTTTGTTGGACATCAGTCATTGTCAGCTGATCCTGAAATCTTAATCATCACCATTGACGGTCTCCCTCGTTAATATGGTCGAAGGAATGATAGCTCAGAACAACTTCAAGCGGACATGCTGCATAACCTTTCTATTTACAATGTAATACGTGACAGCGGTATCCTCTCTGGCCGCGGCTACGTCATTTTAGAGCTCAAGAAGCCCTTTGTCATCTCCTTGACTCACAAGGTTCATTGACAGTACTCTTCTGTCGTTACTTTCACTGTTGATCCTTCTCAACGTGGCTCTGAAGCGTTTGTGTATGCTCATTGGTGCTCCATACCCCCTTATTGCCGATATTGTCACAGCCTATCTCACGTAGTTACTGACTGCCTTGTCAAATTGCGTCCTACCACCTGTCATCACTGCAATGAGATCGGACATATGCCTAGACTGGGTTATCTTCTTTTCATTTACCGCGCGAAGGATTAACTAACATGGACGTGTATCTTTTTATATACGAAAGCAGTAATTATTTATATTTAAGATAGAGGATTCTTATATTACATGGCTTATTAATGAAAGTGTTCAAATGGTCTTATTTTATATGAACTTATTATATTTCATGTTGATCGTTGTTAATTATTTCAATGTCAGTTAGAATCAGATATTGTTCTACTACAAAAGTAACCTCGTTGTTGCTGAAGATCTTTCACCCAAAGTTTGATGGATTCTTCCTGCTCATTGTGTTATTTATATGATAATTCTTGGACCTTTTTATATATGTTGTACATATCCTGTGAGCGGACAAACTGATTGCAGTGTATAACATATACTGAAGAGGATGACGAACTAACATCTTCAGGGAAAAAATCCCTTAACCTTTCATTAAAATGACGTTGAATTGCAGCTCTTATGACTCTTCTACCATAGCCTTCATGTAACTTTTATAATATGGCTTCCTTCGTATTATCTGATAAAGGCAAAAAAGAGATATCATCAAGATTATTATGCTCATTATGAAGCTTAATAGTGACCTGATTAGGTGCTAGAAAATAACAGATGACAGTAACATAGCATCTGCAATCGATCATTTTGCTTGGTTTCTGAATTGGCCGGCTTTTAGATGATTTATCTTCTGTCTGTACGCCAGTACGACTCTTATAGGTCCCAGTTCTATGGCATATGCACTTAATTTTCCAAACGATGCTTCTTCTTGTTACGCGCTTTGGCATAGGTTGGCCTTTTTCGTTTAAAGTAGACATATCACCATTCGTCTTGACCTTATATATCCAACATGCTGCATGATAGGAAGGTAATTTTTCAATGGTATCCTTCCAAGAGTCAATATTAACAATAGTTTCTCTAGGAAAGGGTGTGTATTTTTCTAAAACTAAGCTCTCAGACATGATTACTATTCTTTAATAAAAGGAGAATAAGTGGGCGAAAAAGCTAAAGAAGGCCATTTCAAAGGATTTAAAGTTCAGAAAAGGGGCAAAATAAGGGCGCTTGCGGTGTTCACCAAAAAAAAAAAAGAGACCAGGTGAAATGCTGAAATGAAAAAAAAAAAAACCAGTGTTGAATACGAAGTATCAATTAAAAGAATAAAGACTAGAATTAACCAGATTAAAAGATGTATGTCGATTGGCTTTATTAAAGACAAGTATTTATACTAAATGTGAGACACTCTTCAACTGAGATCGTAAAACTTTTCATACAGGCTTATGAATGACAATTGAGGCAATGAGAGAGTTAGGACGAATCGGGTGTCTTAGATAAGACAATGATCCCTAATAACAATGATGGATTAGAGTTATTAGATATGCGCACCTTAAAATGCAGTTCCTGGTAATTAGCTCAAGTAATGATCCGCAAAGTTGTTTCAACGTAACAAGCTGAAGTCGAATAATTGCCAGTTATTGTTTCAAATGTGTTTAATAGTTGATCCACTAAGTATGAATACAACAACCAGCTTTATTAGTTCTTCTTTCGACTCTTGGATGCTGAATGATCCTCTTGATTCTCTCCTCTTGCGCTTCTTCTGGGACTTTAGGAGAAGAAGGGCTAGAATCAGGCAACTAAAAACAAGATATAAATTAGTTAACAAAGTTATGCTATTTTCTTTTACTTTCTTTTTACCCTGGCAAGTATCATCTTGAGGATGTCTTGAACACTACTCATCTGTTTTCCAGTAGAATATAGTTATAGAGATGTTAAGTTAAAATAAAAAAGCTACCAAGTTTATAGATGTAGAATGTGATACAGCATGCCAAAATATCGTTGACATATGAAACAATGAATAGGCTCAACTGTCCTGGACCTTGACATGATGCTGAAATAGCCTATCTTCTCTTTGAAGATATGTTGAGATACGTTGAAGTCCCTTTCAGGTTATTGGCTGATTCTAATTTTACTTGCCGTGGAGAGTTCTCTTCAAAGATGCTGATTGTACCAAAATCAAATAGCTCAGGTACAATGTTCAACGACTCTGATATAAGAACAAGACATGCTTGTAACACACCATATTGATCAAGGATGGCTTCTCAACATCATCTGATATTGCATAACTTTAGGACCAGAACCATGGGTATAGGTCAGATTAAATCTGTTTATTACAACCGATGGAGAGACAGAACAGGCTTAGATTTGAACCTCTTCTAAGCTTAATGAATAAATATTTCCGGAACGCATTTTGGAAATAATAAGTAATTAATGCAATGATCAACCTTTTTAGCTTAGATCTTGTATATGCAGTAGAACGTCGAATAATGCAAGCATTATCTGCTGTAGGTCTTAATATTCTTTCAGTAGATGAAATAAGGTCATAGCTACTACCGAACAAAAAGTGCAGCCCTGACCTCGATTGGTAGAGTGGACAGGAAAAATAAAGAAATGCACCATAAAAGACTGCTACATAATCTACTCCGCTGTTCATTTTATTTAAAGGGAAATACTCTGACTATTTCCTTAAAGCATCGTCAAATGAAATGATTTTTATAAAATTACCATAATCGCAGGCAAAACCATATCCATCTGTAGTAACTATATTTTGCACAGTAGTAAATGGCAGCAAATCAGATGCATCCTCCTCTTCAAAGCTACGACCCTGAAGAGATGCATTTTTATGATTCAATAATGTCTCTTTGGGACGAATATAAAACAATCTCTTCCATAGTGCAGTCGTATGATGTTGTTCAAATGTGGTTTGGTTTTCTCTATCAAGATAATAACTGACTGTAGGAATGAATAATTGGTTGGATGCATACACAGGTGTGTGAAGACACTGTAATGGTACAAACCAAGCATACCATCTATTTTGTACGCGTCGGACGCCAGACAGAACATTATTTTTACAAAACACTAAGTTTTTTCCACCCAGTTGTTCTAGCAGACCAAGATATTGAACCTGATGTTCTTTTATGCTGCATTCTTTTTCGCTGTTTAAAGAAACAGACGGTATTTCGGGAATAAGGTATCCAACATGTCTACGAGAAGGTGGTCGAGAAGAACCCGGGACCGTATCGTCTGGTTTTTGGTCGTCAATGTCTAAACGCCAGATATGCACTGTGCTGTCTAGTGAACTTGAGGCAACCATAAAGACAAAGGGTGTGTTAGGATGAATTGAGGTAGGGTATTCTATGTCTTTAAAGCTTTCTACAGCTACTTGAGTGATATAGCCATTGTGGTCAGCTGTGAATGACTCAGTTTCTTCTTGTGTCTCGTTTCGTCCAACTAGGAACGAAGCATGCTCCGAAACGCTCGTTCTTCGAGACGATATATGATCACTGCCTTGTGACAATGTAAACAATGCATTACCAGTATCCATATTCCACACCTTTACACTACCATCACTTGCTCCTGACACCAAAATGCTAAATGAACTGCAACTTGATTTGGCTGCTGCTATACTAGTGACTGCATGATGATTGTCTCGATGGGTTATTATATATCGACAGGCCCAGTCAACCCGCGTTGAGTTGGAATCCTTAAATTTCATTCTCTCCCAACACTTTATCTGCCCATCGTTTGAGCCTGTAAAGAAGTATTGTTGACCATCTTTTATAAAGAGATGTGTAGCATGGGTAGCCTTGGTATGATTTGTATTAGTTGAGCTTATTATCTTACCATCAGAAATACTCCATTCGCAAAGAGTGTTATCCCTATGCAGTGCAAGCACAGAGTGATGCTTTGTGACATTGTCATGCTCGATATCTTCAACTTGAAGAAAGTCCATGTATATTACACGCTTTGGAGTAACTGCCGAGTGATACAAGTTAGCTTTGTCAATTTCCTCTGATTCGCTGTCCACTGTTAGTTCACATAAAAGATAGAGTGTTTTAACCTCCCACAAGCGTATGGTTCCATCGCCATACCCAGCTGCAACCCATCGATGTTCATCATCCACCTTGACACACATAGCAAGCGGGACCTGTCTTCTTTCGATAAAGTTCTTTTTGGAATGTCGATGACAAGCCGCCATTACATCCGTTTCATGGAGATGATAATACTCTGAATTAATCTGCTCTGCAACCCAATGACCTCCATTCAATTTGATCATCTTGTCTAGTCTTGCCATCCAAGCCTTTCGTTTGATGTCCCACAGATTGAGTTGCCCATCTTGTCCGGCGGATACAACCAACCGAGCGGTTGCGGAAAGAGAGTGCACATCAGCCGTGTGGCGGCCTTTGAGTGTCTTTACTGATATGTTTCGTAAACAGCTATCCATTTGCAGTTTACTGAACTGACGTTGCCAGGATATCGCACCCGTATGTACCCCGTCTTCGTTATAGTTCTCTTGGGTCATGGCCACTCTACGAATGAGCGAATCTTCTGCTGCAGCATTTACAGAGACAATTCCGGTGCTGACAATAACCTGCACAATGTAAGTGCATACGCGAATAAATGCCTGTTGAAGGGCTGGAAGTAACTTCTTTTCACGCAAAGAAGGCGACATCCAGGTGACGATTGATACAAGCATGAGCGATAGGACAAGGCTAGGTAAATTCACGCTAGCGATGCATAGTAAAAAAGATTGGAACGGATCAAGATATTCACTCTGGTGGACAACCGTCATGATAGATTGGAGCATCAGTGGGTATTTTTTCATATAATACTTGCTGACTTGAAGATATCTTTGCTCAATGGAAGAAGAATCGTTTGTTCCAAGAAAAATAATATCCGGTGGAGTGATCAAGAGCTGCTGGTTTTGATGTAAAGGGTCGATGCTTTTCCAGAATAGATTAGACATGGTCATGGTATCTCTATCGGGTATCATCATCTGCTCACTGAGAATTTGATATGTGTCGCTCATGTTGGGTTGTAAAATGTAGAGAATGAGAATGATGAGGCACAACTATATATATCGTTTAAAAACTCAGTCACTGTAACCGCGTTTTTTATATAGTTTTACCAAGAATGCATTTACAGCTCTTCTTGATCTAAACTTCATGCCGTAATTATCCTCTGTATACGCTGCAATTGCTTCACCTTGCTGATTTACCTTGCTTTCATGAGTACCTAGATCCGTAAGCTATGATAATTGTCATATTGGGCATATTTTTATTTGGTGTGTGTATTTTTATGACCTACTTCTGCTCTCCTTATATCAATTGAAAGTACGGCGAGAAACATGCTAAGACTGAAAACATAGGCTATAATCAATGTAACTGCAGAGAAAAGACAAAACAGACCAACATTGGACGAATCCATTTGGGATCCAATAAAAACCACAAATAGTTCTCCAAGAAGTGTGGTAGTCATGGATACACCCACTTTCTGTAGCCCTATCGGAAGGTTAATTACAGCAGCTATATTGTGTAAATTTGAATATTGGCTTACCTTTGCCTATTCTCTCCTGTCGATTCAAATCGTCCTTGATGGAGATGACTGAGCCGGTTAATATCATTGTATGTTCAAGTACTGATGTGGCGGATATGAGCATGTGTAAAAACCAAAGACTGCTGTCGATGTTGATATTTAAAAAGTAAAAGACGCCTCTGGTAGATGTGTAGCAGGCAAATGTCAGGAAAATAGCTGTTACTGCTAGTCCCGGCTTTGATTTAATAATGCTGACTTTCCCAAATTGATTTATCATCATTATATATATGCCAATAGCCAGTAAGGCAATCATGGGGAGCGCAGAGAGTGGAATCATACATGACATCCACTATACAACATGTTATAATGGTCAAGTATTTGAAACGGGGACTTACCTTGTATTGTACAACAAAATTTGGAAGGTTAAGGCCACGTCGTATGAATGAGTTGGATTGATTTGTTTTCTGCAGGACTGAATGTAGTAATTGATTCCAAATATCTAGTGCATGCTGCGTATCTTTCAAGATAAAAGTCAGAATTACTGAATCAAAATTCGATAAGCGCCCTCTAGAATCAAATGTCGCGTTTCCAAGGACTGAGAGTGGATGAAAGGATAATCCAGTGTAAGGAGATATCTTTTTTGCGCCAAGAGTATATGAAGCAGTTTGTTCCTCAAAGGGAGAATGAAATAGACAATGCTTGCTTGGATACGCTGTTGCACAAATATCTTGTAAGCTGTAGGTCTCTTTGTTTACCACTGTTGTAAAATCATTCAAATGGTTGTACAATGATTTAGAGTCAGGAAAGAGTTGTGTGTGGTTTTGATGATGTATTCTAATTTGTTTTACGATAAAGTTGCGCTGCACCTTGAGCGAATAGCTATCTGTTGTATAAATGTGTGGCGAAAACAGCCAAAGGTGTCCATCTACAAATACCCGTGGTGGAAAGGGTTGAATGGCCGGATAAGACAGCAAGAATATACAAAAGAGTGTCGAAAGTAGTATTGTCCAAGAGTAAGAGGCACATTTTACACCCCAAGGGCAAAAGTATGTCTTGGATAGATAGTCTTGAAAAGCTTGAAGGGCCAATAAAGGCATGAATATAGAGGTTTATTGCTGTAATAATATAAAGAAGAAAGAAAAAATGGGATATCTAATAATAATGACGTTTAGTTAATTTTTTGTAAGTGAAACACAATTGACAAAAATATTAAAAAGACAAGGGAGTTGTAATTGTAGTTGATAATATGTACAGTATAGTATCTTAGTCTCTTGCTCTTCCTGGTGTGGCTACAACTGCTTCATATCCAGGCAATGTCCCAGAGAAACTATATAGCCTATTTGACCTAATGGCTGTTGTATAAGAAGGTACTCTAGACAGATCAATACCTTCCCATGGATCGGTCATTTGAGTACTTGTTGGAGTCGAAGGACGAGTACTGGACTCTTCATCTTCAGTATCTGAAGAGCTAAGCGTGCTATTGGCTACTGTAGCAGCAGCATTCGGTGCATAAATTGCAATAGACGGTGGTAAATCCCCTCTTGCGATAAGATTAGCGACTTGCTGTGGATCATATGGTGCTGACCTCCAAGCATCCTCATAGGAAGGTAAGGCGTTCTCATCTTCTGGAGAAACTTCTGCGATCACGATTGGAATGGCTGCTCTAAGTTCTATATATATATTAGTGTCTCTGTCCATGTTTGTGGCAAAATTCATGTACCTGATATATGGCCATCTGCGTTTTCTAGTGATACTGTAAATTTCAACTTGTGCTTAATCTTTAAGAGATCACAAATTGAATCCGTCTGTATTTGATGTGATTGAACGTTGGGCACTGGTAGTAGCTCTGTCTTTGTCCATGCATCTGGTCCTGATGAAAAGCTCTCGTCTCTCAAATGTTTAACTACTTTTCCTTCCATCTTTGAATGATCAGCACATGTTAGCGTGATATATTCCTTTAATACGCAAGAGACAGATCGAACTTGTAAATCAGGCGCAATAGGCAATAAAGCAAATGTAATTGGTATAGTGCTTCCCATAGTGAATACTTTGCTTGGTACGCTGATATCATAGCTTAATTTATCCACCCAAGTATTGGAGATCACCATAGGCTGTGTCAATTCGAGGGAGGAGGAGAGGAGCATACGAGAGACGCGTATTGATTTTCGATCCGTATAGTTTATAGAGAAAGTAGGTCGCTCGACGACTGCCTTTAGACGATAGTATACTTGACCTAATTCATGATCTACGGTCTCCGGTAGATCACCGGGTAAAGGAATTTCAAAGTCCCTGTCAATGTTATTTTTTTTTATAATGCGCCAATATGCAAACGAAAACTTACCATTTATAATGTCCTTCGGGTAAATGATATGTTTTACGTTTAAGCGGTAAGAAACTCCATTCATGCTTGATGATCGTCTTTTCGTCTTTATAATGTTTTTGATGGGATCCAAGTCCTTTTTTTTTACAATAAGAAAAAGAGTATATAAATAGTCTTTTAATTGTTTAAACCTTCAGTCCAGTTGACTTTTGCTTTCCCGATAAACTTTAAGGAAACAGACTTGACCTTGGTTGTTTCTTGACAGTTTAATATGACTGAGCCTCTTAATATGACACCAGCTGATTCTTCTACACTGCCATGTAGAATTATGTGATCCGTTTCCAAGGTGATGTGAAAGTCGGGATTATGTACAAGTTGCATCGGGCTTATTATAAAAAGAAAGAATAAAAAAAAAAAGTTTTTTTTTAGGCGTGAACAATACAAATTTCATTGGACAAAGTTACCTTAAATGAATGGTATTTGTAGTTGAATGAAAAGGTATAAACTTTACAAAGTCAGGTGAAGATGAAAGGATGTGCATGGTAATAAGTAAAGAAAAGAGAAAGA
This sequence comes from Rhizopus microsporus ATCC 52813, assembly GCF_002708625.1. Lineage (NCBI taxonomy): Eukaryota > Fungi > Mucoromycota > Mucoromycetes > Mucorales > Rhizopodaceae > Rhizopus > Rhizopus microsporus. The sequence goes on along the minus strand of NW_019671950.1, from coordinate 59,302 downwards.
CAAAATTGTTTGTTTTTTTATACACATGTGCTTTTAAAGAGTCTAGAAAATCAAATGGATAAACTAAATGTTTTTTGATTTCGTGATCTCCGGGTTGACTAAGCAGATGTTGTTTTTGAGGGATAAATTATTTCCCTTCCCTTTTTTTTCCCTTTGAATTAGATCCGACTCAATATTTGATGCTTGTACATAGAAAATGACATTTATGAGAAAAGTTTGTAGTAAATGTTTATTTACAAAATGAAATTAATATGCATAGCTGCAACTTTATTTCTTGCGAGGCTTCCATTCATCATCTTTCATTGCATGAAGCATAATCCTGTTGACTAACCCTTCAGTTGGATAAAGCTTATGACCCTATATTATTAGCACTTTAGTTCTAATATCTATCCTTCATCTTGTTATACATTACCTTTGTCCAATCATAACTTATGCCATATGCAAAAATAGTTCCGTTTCTATTATATGTACCACATGCGATCGTGTTGTTTTGTCTTGGTAATGAGCTTAATCTCTGCTTACTGTCCTTGTCCCAGAAAGTGACTGTTCCATCTGCACCTGTAGTAGCAAAGGTACCTGATACTGGATGAAATGTTATCGAATTGACCGAATATACATTCTTTGTTTCATCACGGTGACATTTGAATGAAAAGTTTTTACTATATACAGGTTTAATCACATGAACTTGTCCAAGATGGAATACCTACGCGCTCTCAGCCTCATCAATGTATTGAATACCTAAACGACCCTCAATTGAACCAATCGCATACCCTTTGCCATCAATAAAACATGACACAGCGCGTGATTGCCATTTAAGAGGTGATATTGTCTTTTTGTATATAGTCGTTGGATTACTCAGGTTGAATACAAGTACATGTCTATCAGCCGTAGCTGCAACCAATAAGCCGTTCTTGGTATCCATCGAATAAAGCCGTTCTGGTAGCTGTACTGTGCCAACAGGTGTAGGTGACCGCGTATCCCAGTATTTGATTGTCTTGTCCCAACTTCCAGTTGCTAGTATATTGGCCTGTCCGTCCAAAAACTTGACAGCTTTGATCGGCTCGTCATGGGCAGCTACTTGAGTACTTTGTCCAGTCACTATATTGTACATTCGAGCTGCCTTATCTGTTCCACCAGAGACAACTGCTGTTCCGTCCTGATGGATGGTTAATTTCTTTTATATGATCAAAAGAATCAGTTCTTACTTTACTCCAATCCACACACAACACGGGCCCCTCATGGTTGTAGGATGCTTTTGGTACAGTATTTCCTGTGGGTTGTACTTCATACAGTCTAACCTTTAATATGAGGTGAGTCGATGTGAAATGCTAATTCTATCTAGTGATGCCTACAGCACTATCCCAAGAAGCTGCAGCTAAAATATCCGCTTGAGGTGAGAAAGCGAGTGAAGATATACTGTCAGTTGGTGGAGAAACTACTTCGAAATCAGGTGCCTGCATCTATCAATATAATAATCTGGGTAAAGACAAGAATCAAAAAAAAAAAAATTGGCAAGTTAGGCTGTGTGTAACAACAGTCATTGACCCTGATCTGTAAGCCTGTTTATTACTAGCTGTTCATTGGCAAGCGGTTTCTTTGTTGTTGTTTATATATTAAAATGATAAAACAATGAATATCTCTTTTTCTTCTTCTGTTCAGTTAACTTTGCTGTTGCTTTTTATATAGGAAACGTGATCAAGCCTATATTCACTGGTTATAGTACCAAGGATAAGTTTGATTTTAAAAAAAAATAATTAAAGATACTGACTTATCCTCTCAGCATATAATTACACTTTGTCAAATCCCTTCTTCCTCAGTCAAGCTTAACAGCTACACTAAACACTTAAAAGAGAGAAGGGAAGTTTCTGAAGAGTTGTACAAACATTACAGCCAAGAGACCAAAATGAACCTTTCTTTAGTTGAAAAAAGAATCCCATTCAGAAAAATGAAGCTATCAAGCGCAATCAATAGAATGCAGTCTGACAAGCATTTGGCTAAAAATTTGAAAGAAATTTGGTAGACACGCAGTGTCGATTTTTGGTGATTGGTCAGCTTTAACGATGGAATACCATGAGCCCATCTGGTGCAAGGGCTTAAAAAGAATGATACAGAAAGAAGGTTTTCAAGTCCTGTTGATAGACAAGTACAAAACGTTAAACCTTTGCCCCGAGCGCAAGTTTTTTCCTCTGGAGAAATTCAAAAAATCAAGAATCCAAGACCATACAGAAGACAGATGATGCCCATGGCTAAATGCCATGGGCGATTAAGGCAGTACCCATCATTATAAAAAAAAAGACTGCTTGATTTTTAAATAGATGCAAAAACGCCAAATGTCTTGATGGAAAAGATTTTGGAATCGAGACCTTGCCGCTGTTTTAAACTTCAAGCATGTATTGATTTCTTTGAGAAACACAGGGTCACGTCCGGCAAGGTTCAAAAGAGTCTTGCCCAGGGTTAAAAGAAGTGCGTGTGTTCTGACGAACAATAGAAACAAAATAGGAAAGATCACTTCACAGGGTAAAATATCTGATTTTCCAATCTGCCTGTCTATTCACCATTTTGTGTAGCTGTCTGGTTTTAAATTAAACACGGTAGACACGAGTATTTGAACTACAGGGTTCACAAAGTACAACAAGGTTGCACGTTTAGATTTACTTATCAGTGATCGACGCATTTCTTTAAGTGATTATACATTTATTCTAAGCTAATAAAATACAAAATAGATAATTTCTTTTTTTTTTTACAAGGAAGTGTATTTTTGATTGTGAACTACTCTATCTTCTAATACTTGATCACCATTTGCCTTAAAGTTCCACTGATGTCCCTCTGTCCTATAACTCTTCCAGTCCTAAAAGTAAAATGTGAGCTTGACACTTGTAATGAATGAGATCCTCCCTTACCGAAAGACAAGAACCCCACATTTCATCAAAGTTTCCAACGTCTTCAGGGCACATGCATTTACCAAGTACGCCATCATCAACACAATGAGCAAAGTTATCATGCTTGTATCCGATATCATTAAAGAAATGAACTTGTGACTTGTTCAAGTATAAACCAGCGGCTAGGCTATGCACGATAGCATCACCCCATCTTTCATAAAAGAAGTTACCAGTACTGTCCAGGTAGTTAAAATAGTCTTCATATCTCTGATCTCTCCACAAGTTTAAGCTTGCGATTTCAAAATTTGACCAAAAATGACACAAGTTATAACCACCTTCTGGAGAACCAAAGAAACGGAGTAAGGTAGTATTTAACTCATGTTGATGAGCAAATTTGATAGTATGATCCCATAAAGTTGGTATAGTCTCTGGTATTTCCTTTAGAGTGATTGTAAATCCATATTCTTTTCCATTTTCCCTCATAAAAGTAAAGGGATCATAATCAAGGTCACAATAAAAGTGAACGCCAGGTTCAACACGCCTAAAAGAAATAAAAATGAGTCTAAATTAGTTTAAAAATAACAATAATTAGTTACCAATAATAATCGTATTGTTGTAAAAGGGGGTGCTTATAAAAGAAACCCGAGTTAAATCGACACATGTGTCTATAAGAAAGAGATCCACCATACATGATATTACGAGATGCATAGTCATAGAGTGAATTATACATCACAGTTTCATTAACATGGTTTGGTACAGACCACATCTCTTTGGGTACAAGTCCAAACTTTAATTCCGCATTTGTCAAGGCTGAAATACTTTGTTTAAATTCGTCTGTAAATGGCTCATCATTTAAGAAAACATAGGGATAATTATACTTTCGATTAAAGCGACTATAACATAAAAGTAAGAATAAAATAATAATAATAGACACACACTTACTCTTCAAATTCTCGAAGTGTTCTTCTCATAGGTCGTAGTTCATTATTTCTAACCAGGATGACAATGACTGCCTTTTCTCTTTTTACTTGCTCGGTTGTATTGAATGTAGGTTCAATAGGGGTGGTATTATCACTACTGTTTGGACAGTCTGGGTTATCGGATAAGGTTATTTGGACATCATTTGATGTTAATTCACTCTTGTCTTCTAATATTGAATTTACATAAGGAACAGTCGAGTTTGATGTTTTAGAAACAAAGTACAAAGAGCCAAAATATAAGGAACAAAATAATAAAAGGGTGATAATGTATGTGTATCCCCTCTTCATTTGTATGTACATTAAAGAAAAAGAAAAAGAAGAAAGAAAGAAAAGATACCGATTTGGTTTTAATCTTGGAGTATAAAAAAAAAGAAACTCAGTATATCATGTAAATCACTTTCTTTAAAGAGATCGCCGCTGACCTCATCTATAGCTTGGCACATGCATATTTAGCAGTACTAAAAATAACTCTATAATTCGCCTCAAAATTCATTTTTTCCTTTTTTAAACTCAATTTTTCAATTTAGGCTAACAACTGTACAGCCATCATTTTCTCGAAGCAGACCCGTATTTGGCGCAAAGTGATGGCTATAAAAAGGATACAGTCTTTTCAGAAAGTCGCAATTTTGCAGTTTTTATTATACAATTTATACGAAAAAGCGATAAGTTAGCACGACATATCTTTTTAGAAATAGCGTAATGCTTGAGGCACTGTAAAAGGGCACTGCAAAGTTCAAAAAATGTAATACTCCAAACTGCAAAACCATTTAAACACCACAATAAAACACTCAATTTCTGGACAACTATTGCCAATATATTGGGGCAAAGCTAGAGTATATAATGGCCTTTGTTTTATGATACAAGATATAGTACTATGAGTGAGTAATGTGATTCTACTAATTTGGTAGAAATTGTCCAAATGTTGTCACGTAAAAGAGGGACTATATAGATGTTATACGACCAAAAGTCAGTAAATTTTCTTGTCATCAATGCAAATATTATAAAGCCAATACGGAAGAGTGATCGAAAGATCAGATTTTTTAGTGATTATGAAAATAGAACTACTCTTACTACGGCTCTCTTATTTTAATCATATCCCCTAATCTATTTATTGCATCATGAAAAATATCCATTCATAAGCTAATAAAAGCACTCAAAATAAGCACTTTCAAGTTGGAATACAAAGCCTATACATGACTAATGCGCATATTCATAATCTAAACTATCTCACAATCATTTGCATTCTCTCTTAATAAGTTATACTCCTTGAATAACAATGTTATCATAAGAAACATGGGACACCACGATTTGATACCTTTCTAAATTGATTCACACAGAATGTTGAGCAAAAAAACTACAGAGATACCCTAAAGGGCACCTCTTTCCACATTACTAATCTTACTTCATTTGTCTTCGCACTTTAAGATAGACCAGGGCTTTTGTTGACCATGTACAACTTATGAAAATATGAGGAAAGTATATACAGGATCTTGATTAAATATTGTAACCTGAAAATAAGTACGACTCAAATAGCATTCATCAAATTAGGGGAAGAATGAAATCAACTGTCAATCAATAGCTAAAAAAATATACTCGATAAAACATTGATCCAAACACCAACATATAAACGATAGAAAAAAGAAAAACATTTCCTCTTGCTTGAATTCACAAGAGGGGAACGTTTTTACAACGATAAGAGCTTCCAGCAATATACTATATGACGATAACATGGTTATACAGTCTTTCCGGAAAGTAAATTCGCCTGTGATCGAAAATAAATGCACTCAATGGTGAGAACAAAATTCATGTTGTATGAAATGTAAATTCGCCGTTACCAAGAATATTTTCGTAGTGCCAGCCTTGACATCCATGGAGATACTGTATTTCCAAATTGAGATGTCGTATTGAAACCGTTGTAATGTTGTCAGAGTAATAACAAATACAAAAAGAATATGGCTCACTATCTCATTTGACAGTAATATTAACAGGTGGGCTGTCTTGGAGTTGAAATTAACTTAATATTAGAAATAGCCCTCTTTAGTCTCTTTGCAAAAGTTTAAATTCTTTATTAGGTTTTTCCACGAAACCAGAAGAACATGTAGTCATATTTGGCA
>NW_019671950.1:41258-52884 GCF_002708625.1 Rhizopus microsporus ATCC 52813 | reverse complement strand
ATATTTTTCTTTGTCGCCTTTTTACGAAAATATTTTTTTTTATTTTACGACAATATTTTATAAAATTAACGTCAATAATTAATAAAAATACAGTATAATACTATCACCTCACTTACGATAATCAACTTGGCCAGGTAACGCAGACTAGAAGACTCCTTTGTCAATTAAGAGACAGAGCGTGTCCTGAAAAGAAAAGTTGCGATAGAAGCTAATTTGTCTTTTATGTCTAGTTTCGTTACAACAGTTAAGAGCAACAAAACAGAATGGTAAAAAACTGTAGGGGACTACTATTACAACAATGAAAGTACAAATGAGTCCAATTACACTAGTTCTGTATCAATTGCTTGATCGTGTAGAATATAAAAAATAAAATAAAAATTAGCAGGAAGAAAGATATAGTTTATTACTGCTGTTGTCAGGCAAGTTTATCGACAGTTGTCCACTGCGTTCCAAGAATTACAATAAAAACAAAATAAAATGAATACACTTCAAATAATTCCACATGTACTTACACTACTGTCTGAGAGCGAGAAGGTTGGCTCTGTTATACCTTGGGTTAACAACAGGTGAAATTGCTTCCGAAATGGAAAAGATCTTGGCAATGTCGAAGGAATGAGTAGGTTCAGGCGCCATAATAAATTTGATGACGGCGAAGCCGAAGCATGAACCAATGCGCGGAGAAACACATATTCCCCAAATCTTCGAACAGTTGCCATTCACTCAATGCTTGACCATTTCTTCTGCGCTCAACACCATCAACATCACCGAACGATCCTATAGCTCTTAAATGACAGTAGAAGCCATGCTTCCTTAAAGAAGTGTATCCAAGGCCACGTGATTTAAGAAAAGACCAAGGCGAAAATCAGCACTCATCAGCTGTTATTAAAAATGGCAACTCTGCTTTTGGTGAAACTAATGTTGAATAGATATGAAAACACACGATGGAATTGTGCTTATTGAGTATCTTTAACCAAATTAATCCTGCAATTGAATCCATACAAAAAAAAAGTATGGGCAGCGAAACTGAATCACAAGAACTCCTCTTCACCTATGAGGCATGAATACAACCCCCCTTGAACTCTTCGATTAGATTCTTGATCATTCACATGACGTTGATCAAATGTTGTCTCTTGTTTGTGAAAGGCAAGAATGTTGTAAAGGCCAAAAGACAACAAGTTGGCGTCACCGGTATTTTGTATGACAAGTTTGAGCAAAGAGAAAAAGAGGGGAGGTTGCTGGTGACATACATTGACGAGTTCAACCCTTCGAAGGTGAGCTTTGCATAAACAAAAGAAATATTAGACATTAACGTTTATGGAAACGTATGTCACTAGTGCCAAAAACGAGAAATGACGTTTGCCTGTATTGGTTTGTCTAGTGTCCTGGCTTGTCAAGGTTGCAGGATGCTTTGGAACCGCGATGTAAATGCGTCGAAAAACATACATGATAATGCTACTGCATTATTATTTGGAAGCACCCTGCCGCGTCTTTTTTGTCGCCCTCACCGGGCTTGATACCGCTGTCTCCGACACAGTTTTCTTCTCTTAGAAGAATTTAGATTTTTACAGTTAAACTGTATTTATATAGTTTTTATTTATAAGAAACAGTGTATCTGCTTTTTATGACGATGTATGGTCCTTGTTGTCAGGATATTCATAAATCCCACTTCCTCTCTTCAAACTCTCATAATGCCATTTCATCCGACATTGTTGTTCTGTTCGATGATCCATTTTCGCTGTTATCTGATCCCAATCTTTTTTGTATTCTAACACTAACTCTCGTAATTTCTGAAATTCTTCTTCTGTCCATCTCCTATTTGTAAACGGACGTTCTAATCCATATATATAGTCCTTGATGTACTTCATTGGCTTTGGTATTGGTAGATTGCGTTTTAAATCAATCCAGTTGATTCGTTCTCCTTTAGCACTACGCTCCTTATACCACCGAAGTATTATTTCCTTATCTTCATCTGTCAACCCTTCGGATGAATTCATTTTAATATTATGATAGTATGCTGATATTACTCTGCTCGTTCGTCCTGGAAAAAATTCAACAATCTTTCTCCACTTTTTTCCATACAGCTTGACACATTCCAGTAATCTTTTTTTCTCTTCTTCTGTCCAAGGAACAGGTTTCTTTGGTGTCGGCTCGAATACACCGGCTTTTACTGCTTCGACAAACTCGGCTTCCTCTCTTTTTCTGGGTTTCCTACCATAAACATGTCTATTGAATGTGTCGTCGTTTGGTTTTCCATGTTCTTCTAAATAAGCTAAAATAACTCTTGACAACTTTTTTTCGGTATAATGTCGTCGACCAAGCGCAGAATATGTTGCATTAAATGTTGTTCTCAGAAGCGGAAGCATAGTCCCTTGCGAAATGAGCATTGGATTGTCATAAATCTTGAAAATGCTAATAAAAACCGAGACACCAGAAACAGTAGTCACAGACGGAATTGCTTATTTCGAAATAAGGAATTAAGCATACGAAAAAACCATGATCATTACTATGGTACGGGGCGAATCAATGCCATCGTTATCCTTCATCCCCAGTTGGCAAGAAAGGTATACTGTGGGGTATTGTAGGATAACGGCAAGTGTGACAGAAAAACATCACCAAGACACACACATACACATACACCTCGACGCCTTAAAAACGCCGTTATTCTGCAAAGATACACTGAATACAGGTGAAGTTAAGCGTGATTTGCGTATCCAGGTTCAAAATCTACCTCCTAAATATTATTTCCTAAGGATGAACAAGAAATCCTGTTGGAAGAGATCACTATATCGGTTTTCTTTTTTGACCAGAGTAGTCATGATAATCAAACACTCGCTCGAGATGGTTTTTTTCATCCGCCCTTTTAGTGCTGTGTTTATTGTGTACCGGGAGATAATGATTATGGGAAAATCTTGTATAATCTGTTCAAGATTAATCTATCCTCTTCTTTTTCTATCTATTGTCTTACTTTTTTGTAACAAGTATCATTAGATTCAGTGTGACATCATAACATCAATACAATATACTATTTCCAGAAAGCAATGCCGTTCCAAGATGTTGCATTTTGTATATATTGTATTATAAATTTTTGAATTATGCGACTACTGCTGCTGCTGCTCTCGGATTTGCGGAGCTGGGTTTTAACTACTGATAACAAATTTATGTTATCAGCACACAAAGCTACAGCACTGTCAGTGATAGCTTAGATTCTACTTATCTTATAAATAGATGTTATCGTATCATCAAGATCTTTCTTCCAATATCACAAATTTCTTTTATGTTGGTCGAAAAGCAAGACGCACAGTCAATACCACTTCCGGATCCAGAATATAATGACCCAACAGATATCTATCCTCCAGTAGAAGATCTGTGTACCAAACGACCTAACTTTCTGAGTCGTGCCAAACATCAGATTACGACCTTTGATGGCTGGTTTGGTGATTACGATTATGCAGCTCTATGGTAAGAAACTAAAAAGATAAGTCACCGTTGTAAGTCTAATGCTTTGCAAATGCTTAGCTTACCAAGACTTCCCTTTCTGAAAAGAAAAGCAAAACCATCTATATTCTATGGACCTGATGACCCAGTGCCCATAGCGGTAGCATTTCTAATGGGAATCCAGCGTAAATACGTAACATTTGCTCTAACTATTGATTTGTTTACTAAATAACAGTGCAGATTTTTTGGCTGTTGTTGCTGGCATAATCACACCTACAATCATCCTTTCGGGAGAAGGCAGTAATAACCTGAATTTAGATGAAAGCACACGCCAATTCATGGTCTCTGTATCTCTTATTGTACGTTTTATCATTATTGATACTTGTTATATTAATCCCTTATGAATAGGTCTCTGGACTAATGAGGTATAACTCCTCTTTACAAATAAGACTGTAGCTGATTTCATTACTTGTAGTATTATACAAATTGTAAGATTCAAGATACCCAAGACTCGATTTTATTTTGGCATCGGGTAGTATCTTTGATCATAAAGTTGAGCTATTGACTCATGTTGCTATAGTTTACTACAAATTGCAGGTGTTGCATTCGCTAATATGCCAGCATCCCAAGCTTTAGTGGGCAATATGTACAAAAGTAAGAGTATTCTGTATTTAATAATATCATATTAACCTTTTTTATATAGATGGTCAATGTCCTATCGAAACACTGTCTGATGGTACAATTAAGTATCTGCCTTGTCCCGACGCATTTGGTGCAATCCTTGGTACACAAGTATGGTTTGGCGATGTTGTTATTTTGTATTGTAACTCATCTTTTCTTTATATAGATGCTATGTGCGCTTCTTAACATTGCTATCAGCTTTCTGCCTCATCGTATTCTCAGAAAAATGTTTCCCAAGATAGTAACAGGCACGGTGCTTGTCGTTATCGGTGCTTCTTTGATTACTACAGCGATGAAGAATTGGGCTGGTGGAACTGGGCCCTGTATGAGCCGTCCATCGTCTGGTGAATATCAGCTTTGTCCCAACATTTATGCTCCTCGTGCTCAAGCCTGGGGAAGTCCTATCAATTTTGGTATTGGCCTTGCTGTCTTTGGTTCAATTGTCCTTATTGAGATTCTAGGTTCAGTTTTTCTAAAGAACATATCCGTCGTAGTGGGGCTTGTTGTGGGCTGTATTATTACATCCTGTCTTGGCATGTTTGATACATCAACAATAGCTTCTGCACCTGCGGCTACATTTCTTTGGGTCAAGACATTTAAATACAGCATTTACCCTCCTGCAATCATTCCCTTTTTGTTTACATGCCTAGACATGATGATAGAATGTCTTGGAGATCTTACAGCAGCCAGTGATCTTTCCGGCTTACCAATCGAAGGCCGACCATTTGAAGAACGCATGCAAGGTGGCCTCCTGTGTGACGGCGTGAGCATTATATTGTCCGGCCTCTGCTCCACAATGGGCGTTATTACCTATAGCAACAACAACGGTGTTATCGCGGTAACCCAGTGCGCAAGCCGTGCAGCTGGACTTGTATGCGCCTTTTTGTTAATCCTTTGTGGCGTATTCTCCAAAATCTCTGCTGGCTTGCTAGCTATTCCTAACCCAGTTATAGGTGGTATGACTCTCTTCATTTTCTCATCTGTTGGTGCCTCAGGTGTGCGTATTCTTGGTTACCTTGATTGGACACGGCGAGATCGCGTTATCGTGGCAGCTTCATTGGCAGTGGGTCTTGGAGTTACTTTAGTCCCTAACTGGTTTAACTACGTCATGCCTACAACTACAAATGAAGCAGCTCAAGGATTCTATGACTCGATCAATACCATTGTCGAGACTGGCTACATCATGGCAGGTATCATATCTATCGTCCTTAATGCAATTCTCCCAAATGATGTCAAATCAATCGCACAAGATAATTTGTCTGAACGGTCGCTTAGTGGCTCAAGTCGCTTGTACTATGAAGAGAAGAACCATAAGAGCAGTAGTGCGTGAAAATGTATCAAAAAAAAACTACAATTACAAATAACCCGTATAAATAATAAAACAAGTAAAAATTAGTGGATATTCTGTTAATGCTATTGTATCTCATTTTGATGCCAAGGAATACATCAATGTTGCTGGCTTTCTTTTACATAAGAGAAGCCCAATGGTGTTAACAAAATAGTATGAAAGATCATTAAAATCAATTGTAATTGAACTAGAGCTATAATGACATTCTATACACATTTAAAGAACTAAAGCTTAACACTGTGACCTAGTATGTATCTATCAGTAAATGTGTTATTGGAATAGGTGTATTCTTGTCCCCTATGAACAGAATTAATAAAGTGGTGCATTTGGTAGCATATTATTAAAATGAAAAGCTTTTATTCACAGTACTGTATCAAGAACTAAGGGTTACAGATGTAAGAGTAACAAACAAGCTTGTCGGTGAGCAAAACTGTGGTACATTTCTTGATTGCCTTGTTTTCATAGCATGTACCAAGAAGCTTACCATCACCATTGTTGGCGTAGAACTCCCACCTTCCATCGTTTCTCTTGTAAAAGTTCATTTCGCCCATACCACAGAGACCCTTTCTGATCTTGAAAAAGTTCGTATCAGGCGTAATGTTTCCAAGACCTGAGTTGTTGGCATCGGTAACAACACCGGCTCTATCACCTTTACCATAGCAATTACAGTTCCAGTAGTTAGAAGGGCAAGCAACTACACCAGTACGTCCACCAGTAGCAACACCAGTAGATATGTGAAAATCAGCGCTAACGTAAGCGATAACTGAGAAGATCAAGCAGTAAAGAGCAAGTAATCTGTTCATGTTGTTAGTAATAAGAAAAGGGAATAATTGAGAGTCCTTTTATACAAAAAACAGAACAGAAACTTTATTAATAAAAGCTTAATAATGAAAAGTAGGTTCTTGTGTACATCCTCTATTTGTTGTACAGATATTACATTGCAAATTACCAAGTATGACCCGCCTGCACCCATTTACAAAGTCAACACTTCACCCCGCCATTTACAAAGTCATAGTCTGATAAAAATAGAAAATATGCGCAAGCAATGGCATTTGCACTTTATGGCCAATCAAAACGAATAATCAATTTACAAAGATGAACAGTCTCATGTTGTTGATAGACTATGTCAGATAAGAAAGTGTGCTCCCTGGAGACGACCAGTCCTCATACGGAATATGTGTCATACATCTTAACAGCACAGCTCTAAATCTATTGATGCTGCTATTACCAAGCCAAATGATATGGGCTTTTGAATGGACGGAATGAAATTTGAGCGTGTCTAACAACCTAAAAAAAAGGTCAGAACAATAAAGACTTTTCTGATATTGGAAAAAAAAAAAAGGCTTCGAGTGCATTAGATACTACAAGACAGTCAAGTATACTTGTTCACTTTGCATTACAGCGTGAAAAGAAAACTTCTGTATAAGTTGCTTCTAAGGCTTAACTATTACTTTGTTGCGATCTAATGCATCATGATTAATCCGGAGCTTACTGTATCTGCTGTACTTGAAATAAAGACTCAACAAGTCTAATTGCTCAATTGCTTCATCATTGATTGTAGTTCTACTTTTCCTGAAATCCCTACAACACCGTATTGTTGGTGTTGAAGCACGCATCCATATACTTGTAGCATGAGGTCTATCAGGCTTCTGTCATGCTGTAGCCTTGTGGCTGTTCTTGCTGTATTAGCCGTTGTTGTTTTAATGTCCGTAGAGATTAAATCAAAAAAAAGAGACCAAAGTACTAGACAAGATAGAAGTAATTGTATCAAATGTAGAGATTAACACTAGTCATGGTCAATCATGGTAGTGTATATATCGACATGACGCCTATGATAAAGGCCTTTCAGTATAGCTCAATTGAATACATCTCTTCGCGTTACGTGTTGCACCAAGCTTTTGTAACATTATACTTTAATCCAATAATTTTTTCAGATGTAAATCGTTTAAAGCAAACCAATGGTTCCCTTACTTCCATGGTATTACCTTCTTAATTCGTATATTGATTTGATGGCTTCCCTTTCATATTCAAGTATACAGTGCTTTTAGTTATAAAAAAAAAGCATGATAGTTGACCCTAACGTTACTAGTAAGCTTATGTTCTGTATAGCTAGCATAGATTTAGTGATAAGAGGACGCTTTAATTCAAGATCGACGTTGTATGTAGTTCTAATTTAAACATGGAGCTTCAACTGCATATAGTGCAACCTAAAGAGGTGGGACAGGGAACCAAAAAGGCTTTTATTTGCCGCAAAGGAGGTTACCATGTCAATGGTGCTCGGAGATTAACTAAAGTATTTGATATATGTTTAAACTATGTCTACATGTTGCGCTGGTTTGTCATTTTAAGTATAATACAGCACTACTAATCCTATGAATATGTGATATTATTCTTTGAAAAGAGTGCATACAAGTATAAACGTATAATAAAAAGAGGATTCTCAAGGCAGTAACGCTGGATCAGCATTAACATTAAGCAACGGAATTGTAACACACAGTCAAGTTTATCATGTCTGATTCTTATACACCCCAGTGTAGTATCCTTCTCATTTCGTTATAGTAAACGAACGTACGCATAAATATTCTTGAAAGTGAGACGGTAAAAGCAATGCAATAGAAAGAACTGCTTAAAGGCTTCATGCGCGGAATAAGTGTTCCAGTTGAACCGAGTTATTCCAGGTGTGCGCCATAAGCAGAATTATACTTTAACATTCGTCATGCGTTACACGCCTATATACCCGCTACACAACGTAAATGAAGTATACTGTTAGTCATTGCTATTCGAGCCTCCCTTGAAACATGTCAAAGTCGATATTTATCTCAATCAACAAACTCATCTTTGCTACTAACTAATATTTCTTACTTGACTATTATTGAAATCAATATCTTAAACAGTATAAGAGAACTTTGCTCAGAAAAAGTATACGTATGCAGAATAGTTTTCAAATGCGATGTTCCGTCACAAATGGCGGATATAAAAAACATGCTTGATTTAGGAAATCTTAGTGTTTGAAGGAGAGTTACGCTGATGATAATCTTGAGAAAGCAAGGTATTGTCGCACTTCTACGTGTATATCAAAAAAGATTATATATCCTTTGACTTTGTATACTCGATGTACATCTCGTACACAAGCCAAAATCATCTTAAATATTAACATAATACCTCGCATTAATCCCACAACACTGATTCGTAGTAGTTGATGATGCGTCATATTAATGCAGTTCACAAGGTGGTGACAATATTGATTCTTGCATATAAAGATTAACTCCCCTTTTTGCCATGAATCTCTCTCTTTTTCATGTTCATTAATGTTTACAAAGGGTCTTATTCCATCTACTTGTATATTCTAATTTTTCGAGTTAAAACTACTATCCATTGACAATATCACAGGTATTAATTACTTGAAAAACTAGATGGTACTTGAAAATTCTGCTGATACATTGAAAAAGATGAAAGAAGAACACGAGACATACGAAATTTCGAGAATGTTTCAAGGTGGAGATAGAACTGTCTCATTATTAGCCATGGTGAACACTGAAGTTCAAAGACCAAATAAAGGGATTGGATAGGTATCCTTTTAACAACTGAAAAAGATGAGAATGTTTTCATTGTTAGCTTTAAAAGCACTAGTAGTAACAATACTTGGAGAAGATATTATTAGGTAAAGGGGATGTATTAGTAAGAAATAGAAAATATATTTCCTATTGAGACCCTTTTAAGCAAAGTTGATACGACTAGTACTAGAAATCTTAAATTACATAATATTGAACATAAACATATTATACGAGATTTCTACTACTCGCCAAGTCGACTGAAGCAAAAAAGAATATATGAATCACAAAAGCGCAAATACACTGATAGACTTTGCTCAGATGAGCGCAGATATATCACATCTTCTACAAACCTAAAACTTATCATGTTTGCTGGTGATCATGGCTTAGGTGTAGGCTCACGAATCAAAGAATACATGCATTACGGTGGTTATTAGAAACCTCTGAAGCATATACCTCTGTATGTATAATGAACGAACACCATGCCTCCCAAACGCGCATCTATTGCTTCCAAAAGTCGTCTCATCCAGTACAGACGGCTTACAAGAATGGTATAAGACGATTACGAACAATTAATGGTGCAATTGTCTGCGACAATCCAAGTTGTGTCTCTAGTCAAGCAAAGAAGGCTGTAAAATGAAGATATACCTTATCTGCAATGGCAATTGGTCTTTTCGGTTTATCAGCACTCTTTTTTTTTTTTAATGCAACCTTTCCTCAATTTGATCCACACGTCAGTCAACCCAACACTGATAAATTCAAAACTTTCTTACTGCAAACGAAGATTGGCCTAGTCAATGACAGTAGTACCTTCTTGAAAGCTAAGCCCTCTCTCAGTATGGTTAATGTTCTTTTTCAATCTCTTATTCATTAACATATAAAGCCCTTCTGAAACAAGAAAGCGAATCTTTTAAAAATATACAATCTCTTGAACGTATAAGAAGGACACATATTTCATTTTCTGGGCCCTAAAATGAAAAATCACAGCCATATGAACCCATATCACGTGTGGTGCTTAAAATAGAATTCGTGTACCCTTATTTTATTTCCCTTTCCTTTCTTCTCTATTAAGGTCACCTTTACTCCAACCCTCCCTCCTTTAGTCAAGAGTGGAAGGTAAACTAGTTACCCAAGATATGCTTAATATAGGCAACTTATTTTTAGTGAGGATAGCATGATTAGCTCATCTGAAGAAGCTTCCCTTGTCAATGGGATGAACAATGTACAATTACAAGACTACAATCATGAGGCTCCTGCTTTTTCGGGAGGGCATAAAGATGACGACGACGATCGTCCACTTTCATTCCAAAGAGCTCCCAATTATCCTCGACCTATTTCAGTCAGGAATATGGCAGTGAGGAATACGACGAGACCAGCCAACTTTATTAAGCCTGTACCACAATTTTTACAAAACAATGTGCCTGCACCAAGTGACATGGCAAGTGTTCAAAAGTTGTACGAGAATTATTCGCAAAAAGTATATCTTGAAGGCTATGTTTACAAGAAGAATGATCTGACAGTAGACGGAAGACCGCTTGGAGAGAATGATTGGACAAAGTGGTATATGGAACTGTGTGGACCAGTATTAACATTATGGGAGGACATTGAGGGAGACGAGATCATACCTCAATTTATAAACATAACAGATTCAAAAGTCGAGATTTATAGTGAAAAGGACAATATATTTTCACTTAATTCAGCAGGACAAAATAGGTTTCTATTCAATGCTATTGAATATGAAATGCTTTTGAAATGGATTTGCTCTATTCGCTTATCTTGCTTTGAATGTTCAAAATTACAAGAGATTTATACAAGAAGATTGATTACAAGATCGACATTTAATGACTTGTTAAGTAAACCACAAACCAAGATGGAAGGATACGTGCAAGTTAGGTTGTCAGGTACAACAGAGTGGCAACGATACTGGTTGAACATTTCTGAAAAATCAAAGAAGCTGTTCAATAAGAGTAAAGATGCATCCATTTCATTTTATGAATCCAAGAAATCGAAGTCGCCTTTGTATGCAATGACACAGGTTTTACAGGCATATGTCATCTACCCTGAATCTCCTCAGCTAATGGAAGTATCTACTATTTTTAAAATTGAAGGAATCATTAATAATGAGTATTCAACTGCTTTGGTCATGGCGTCTTCCACAAAGGAACTTGCTCAATGGATCATTACTATCTTTGACTCATTCAAGATCTATGGAAGGCCTAGTCAACTGCTAAATGACACAACTAATGCCCAATCTCTTAACTTTGGTGAATCTCCCGATAGCTCTTTATTCTTGGACTTGCAAGATGTCTTTATGCATGTTGATGTGATCAACCAAAAGCTATTAGACAATAAGGCACAATTCTCGGATATTCTATTACAAAAATTAAATGCAAGACAACAGCAGCAACAACAGCAACAGCAACAGCCTATGCGTCAATTCGGTTTGATTCATCAAATACCAAATCAAAGAGCGTCAACCCCTCTCTTAAACTTTAATCAACAACCAACGCAGCAGTCAATGCAACAGCCAATGCAACAGCCAATGCAACAGCCAATGCAACAGCCAATGCAACAGCCAATGCAACAGCCAATGCAACAGCCAATGCAACAG
>NW_019671950.1:0-41158 GCF_002708625.1 Rhizopus microsporus ATCC 52813 | reverse complement strand
AATGCAACAGCCAATGCAACAGCCAATGCAACAGCCAATGCAACAGCCAATGCAACAGCCAATGCAACAGCCAATGCAACAGCCAATGCAACAGCAGATACGTGGAAACCAAAGCCACGCTATTTATGCCAGTGATGAAGGCGAGGAAGAGGAAGAGGAGGACGAAGAGGAATCTGACAGTGATGATTCTGTATTTGCTAAAAAGAAGCAATCTATATCAAAATCCCAAGAGATAGAAACTACAAACAATATCAAGAAAGAAACACCTTTGTCATCAAATACAAGTTTACCCATAAAGGAAACCAAAAAAGCTGAGCCATTCGATACAGATGAGGATAGTGAGGAGGACGAGTCTGATGTTGATACAAAGCCAAAGTCTCAACCAAAGAAGCCTCGACCAAAGGCAACGCAGACACAAATTAGTGATTCTGAAGAAGAAGAAGAAGAACAGGAAGAAGAAGGCTACAGTGATAGTGATGACGATATTCCTATTCATCAATCAAGACAAACATTATACTATAATCAACATCACCCTCAAGGAGAGGAGTATTATGATGAAATGTACGACACTCAACAGTATTACAGTAACGGATACCCCATAATGACTGAAGATGGCCCGGTTATTCCTCAGCTAGGCGACAATTTTGCTACTCAAAACTCATTATTAGACACATTTAGACCAGATCATCCCTCTGCTCGAGATCAAGAAGGCTATGCAAGAGCTACGGGCCAGCCATTGATTCAAGTACCCAACAAACCTCCAGAGCCTCGCGCTGGTTTGGTTGGTATGATCTCTCAAATTGAACATGAAAAGAAACAAAAGGAAGCAAACAAGAGTAGATTACTTGATAAAGAAGGCATATTGCAAAGAGAACGAGAAAGATATCTTATGGAACAGAGAGCACAACAGCAGTCGATGCAGCAACCACAACACTCAATGATGCAGGTGAGTTTCTGTAATTGCATTTACCATATCCATAACTCACAGGTATGATAGCCACCCATGATGGGTATGATGAATCAACCCATGATGAATATGCCACAGATGCCCATGATGACTGGTCAAATGCCAATGATGGGTTTAATGGGACAGCCCATGATGTATCCAATGATGAACATGCCCATGATGCCCATGATGATGGACCCACACATGTCCATGATGCTAATGCAGCAACAATATAGCCAATACAATCCAATGTGGAGCCAATCTCAAATGTTTGCTAATTCTCGTTTTACCAACAGTGTACATGAAGATGATGATGAAGATGACGATGTTCCTCTTGGTGCTAAAGAATCACCTGCACCTCGTCAGCAACAAAAACAATAAAATCCCTTTTCTTTTTCTAATGCATATTTATTTGAATGGTACAAGCAGCAGTAATGGCAATAATAATATTAGTAATATCAACAGTCTAGAATGAGATACCTTCTTTATGTAACTCGTTTTCAATAACATCCATGACTAACTGTGGTTCTGGTCGTTCAACAAATGTGACTCTACGTTCCTTGTCTAATAAGCCAACAAATTCGCTTGGTAAGATATCCTTTTCAAAGTTGAAGTGGGGATTTGACTTTAAGGAGTTTTCAACAGCTTCAGAGAACTTTGCAGGATGAGCAGTAGCCAAACAAATCAAGGTATGCGACCCGTTAGGATATGTCTTGAGCTGTTCACGTTCAATGAATTCATCAGCTGCTGCAACACCAACAGCTGTATGAGGATCAAGTACATAAGGCTTCACCTGTTTATCTGTAGGTTCGTAATAGGCACGAATAGTAGCTGATGTCTCTTCATCCGTGACACGGCTAGCATCAAATATTTGACGTGCCTTGATGACAGCTTGATCAGATACCTTGAATACACCTTTTTCCTTCAACTCTTGCATCCATCTGGCGACTGTTTGTCCTGCCTTATCACAGAGTTCCTCATTCTCTGTCTGTCCTTCATCTGCCTCTGTTTCGCGAGCCAAGTACCATAATAAACGCTCAAAGTTAGATGATACCAAGATATCCATAGCAGGAGATAAGGTAGCCTTAACAGCACCATCACCGCCGGTCTGTTTTTCATATGCGTGTGAGCGGAAGAAGCGATAAAGAATATCATTTTCATTGGTAGCAATCAACAGCTTGTTAACGGGAAGACCCATACGATAGGCATAGTAACCAGCCAAGACATCACCAAAGTTACCAGTAGGAACAGAGAAATCAAACTTGATGGATTCAGCTTCAGGAGATGCGGGATCGATATTTAAAGAGCGAAGAAGGGAAAAGTAAGCTTGGAAATAGTAAACTGTCTGTGCCAAGATACGAGCCCAATTGATAGAATTGACAGCACCCAAGTGATGACGGTCATTGAATTCCTTGTTACCAAACAAGATCTTGACGATATCTTGACAGTCATCGAATGTACCTTCGACGGCCAAGTTGTGGACATTAGCATCCAAAACGGTTGTCATTTGTGCTTCTTGAATAGGACTGACTCTTCCACGAGGATGAAGGATAAAGACAGAGACATTCTTTTTGTTTCTAAGGCCATAGATGGCAGCACTAGATATATAGATTAGATACCAATCGTCATTATGTATACATTTCATACCTTCCGGTATCACCAGAAGTAGCACCAACAACAGTAAGGCGATGAGTTTTTCCACCGGCGGGTTCTTGTCTATTGCGTCTTTCTAAAAAGTATTCAAAGAGGTTGCCAACAAATTGAAGAGCGACATCCTTAAAGGCAAAGGTTGGGCCATGGAATAGTTCCAACACATAGAATCCGTCTTTAATCTTGGCCAAGGGTGTGACATCACTTGATCTGAAGGTTGAATAAGAGCGATTGATAAGGGTTTCAAGATCTTCTCGAGGGATTTCAGATGAGTCAATGTACAAAGACAAGATACTGGCAGCCAACTGCTGGAAGGTGTACTGAGACCAATCCTGACGCCAGTTGTCAGGTAATTTAGGAATGGCTTGAGGAATAAACAAACCACCGTCGGGAGCAAGGCCCGTCATGACAGCTTCTTCAAAGCTGTAGTTTTTGGCTTGTCCACGAGTAGATCTATACTTCATTTTTTTATTTGCTGTGTAAAGAAGAGTAACAAGTATTCAATCAGGGTCTGCATTTTTATTGGTGTTAAAAAAGGTGAATAGTGACTCATTTTTTATCGACTTTCAAAATGGCAGGTAAATCTATAGAAAACTCCGACAACAGTGAGCTGAATCTGGCAAGAAAAAACTACGCACGTTATCAGTGAGCATACGGCTGGTTTAACAGGCGGATTGTAGTAGGAATGGAATAAGCTGTTGATATATCCAAAACTGTAGAGCAAATTAAATTGTTTATTTTCATAATGCTCATTTGGCAAATGCTTTATTGAGTATCCAATCCTTGCACTTTGTAAAAGTCTCGGATAAGCAACTTGGCTACTCATGTTGATAATTTCAACATACTCAAGGTCATTTACATAAAGAGTATTAATATGGTGAGAAATAGTCAAGCATTTTTCAAATTGATGTAATGAATATGGTTTCCTTTTTCATTAACAATATAAAAGACACTTATAGATGAAGATGTCACTTTCTAAAGTATTGACTTCACATGCATCAGTGTTAATTGCTCCTCGGATGTTTTTGCGGTTAAATAAAATAGCAAATGGAATGACACTTTGCATTCTATTTCCATTTGTAGTACAACTGTGTCATAAGTAACTGGAAATAATCAGATGAGATCATATCCTGCATAATGGTAAATTGTTTGATTCGAAGAAATAAAAAATAAAAAAAAAGTGTGTTAATTGATGCATGAGTGCATGCAATTATATGTATGCATACTGTCACTCACATAACGGAATACAGAAATGACTTTCTTTTAATAATATTGATCATTCGTCATCATGAGATAGCATCAGCTTCCGTGATGAAGGTGTACCTTAATGGCCATTGATAATGTTACCATGTACCTTAAAAGCCACGATTTCCCCCGCAACAGGGTCATTGTGTAACTTGATATCATGGCAACATTTTATCATAAATGAAGCAAATCAATGCATTATAGCTTCAGTACGAGCCATATTCAATCATAAAGATGAGAGATCACCATGGCAATGGTGCATATATGAGTTCCATTTTAAGAAAAATGGGAATACCCTGCTTTCTTTGTTGTCATCCCTTAATCAAAAAGTGTCACCCCTTTGTATAAATTTACATGCAAATGAAAAATCCTTCTTTTTTCTTTTCATTTCTTTTAGCTTTTTTTGTATAAAAAATATGTTGTCCAGAAAAAACAAGATTTACTTTATGCTTGTTATTACAACTTGCTTCTTCTTTGTAGAAATTGTAATTGGCTACTATGTTAGTTCGTTAGCATTGGTAAAGTATGCTTCATTTTTAGTTAGGATACACTGTTTTTCTAAACCATTCATTATTTCTTTTACAGATTGCTGACTCATTTCACATGTTGAATGATCTTCTTAGTATGTGTATCGCACTATGGGCTATCAATGTAAAAAGAATCTATGAATTGCCTTTACTATATCTAACATCAATCTATCAATAGGTTGCCTCTTCTACAAAATACGATCCTAGATACTCTTATGGATGGCAAAGAGCCGAAATATTAGGCGCGTTGATCAATGGTGTATTTCTACTTGCCTTATGCTTCACCATTCTTATCGATTCGATCGAAAGGTTCGTTTCTCCTGAAGAAATTAAGAATCCTGTCATGGTATTAGTCACAGGTGGTGCGGGGTTATTAGCTAATGTCGTCGGCCTATTCTTATTTCACGGTAATATATGCGCCATTGCTTCATTACAAACGTAGTTGACATTATCTTTAAAAAGATCATGGACATAGTCACGGACATAGTGATCCGGAGAAAGGCAATCACAGTCATCATGGAGGTGGTCATTTAAATATGAAAGGGGTAAACATAATCTATTTATGCTCATATAGATGGCTAATTGGACTATAGATATTTTTACATGTTCTTGGTGATGCATTGGGAAACGTAGGCGTTATTGCGTCCGCTTTATTCATATGGCTGACTCCATTCAGCTGGAGATTTTACTTTGATCCTCTCGTTAGGTTTGTTGAGCACAATTGTTTGTTTTGATTTTACTCATTTTTTGCTTAGTATCCTCATTACGATCATTATCTTTACATCGGCTCTGCCACTGGGTGTGTAGCTCAATGACTTCATTTGCTTACTCATACTAACCATCATGCCTTAGTCCGTCAAACAGCATCTATTCTGTTGCAAGGTGTTCCCAAGAGTGTTCCTCTTTCAGATGTCCATGAGTCGCTTGTAAAGGTAAATGATGGCGGATTTAGCAAAGACAGATTACACTGACTGTTTATCAGCTGGATGGTGTTTTATCAGTGCATGAGCTTCACGTGTGGCAACTGTCAGACACAAAGCTGATCGCCTCACTTCATGTGTTAATCGAATCAAGAGAAAAATATATGGATTTAGCTTCACAAATACGTGGATTACTGCACAGCTTTGGTATTCACTCGGCCACCATTCAGCCTGAATTTATAGATGATAAAAAGACTGATCAAGCATTGTCTATTATGCCCAAGGAAGAGAATACAAACCAAAGTGGCACTCTGAATGATACTAGCAGTGATATTGCCAGCGACCATAACTCTGGCCAGGTAAGCTAAAGGTTCTTGTTGAATTCATTATGCTTATTGATACCTCCTTCATTTATAGGATCTACAGAATTCATCAACATGTCTATTACGTTGCACAGAAGACTCTTGTTTAGAAAACAACTGCTGTCCTCCATTACAGAATGAAACACAGTAACCTCTCTTGTGATGTACTATATAAAGAAATGTATATTTTTATTGCCGTTTTATTCTAAATAATGTTTAACAATCTCCGGAGCAAGCATTGAATGCTTCCCGAGCTTTTAAATTCAATACAGTAGCTTGATTATGATTTCGTAAACGAGTTTTTTTTATAGCCATCGCTTTGTGTCAAATATGTTTTTACTTCGAGGAACTAGTGGCTGTATCTCTTTTTTTTGATGAACCGTCTTCTTTCACATTGTACAGTAAGTTTCTGTAGTCAGAATCAATGAAAGCAGTAAATTCAATTCTTCTGTACATACCCCTTCTCCCTGTATTTAACTTTCTTCTTCAATCAAAGATAGCTGATGTATCAATGTGCGTTTATATGTTCAATCTGATTTTTACTGGTGCCCCAAGTATAGATTTAATATAAAATGACGTTGTTTGTAATAATGGTCCCCTTCTCTCACCTTAATACACAATGAAGAGATTATATAAAGATTCATTGACATAAGTTTCCCTTATCACTTCTTTATGGATTGGTATTGATCAAAGAATTATCAAGCTTTCTTCCGAGTGCTTATTTTGGGACAAGACTGTTGTAAATAAGAGATTTAACATCAAGAAAGAGGAAATGTACTTATATTAACAAATATTTTTTTGAGCTTATAATTAATCTAAACCTCAATTAGGTGTGTGGTGTTTAATTTTGTGTCTCTTTCGCCAAAGTCATATCAGAAGAGGAAGTGGAAGCTAAAAAACCCTCTGTTGATGTGTAACCAAGGTGTTGCCATCTGATTTGCTAACGGACATACGGTCTATTTTAGAAGGAAAGTATCATTATTAGGGAGTGAGCTTAAATGTATCATCAAAGGCAACAATAAAATGATCTGATAATCAATTAACAATTACGGTAGTCGTCTCTTAAAATAATGAATTTGATGTAAATACAATCAGGGCTTTGATGATACTAAAAATAATCAGTGTAAATACAAATATTCGGATTTGACAACAATCGGACATTTTAGCAGAATAGACGCATTTCATGACATAAATCAGATATTATGCTGTTCATCAATAGATGTTGCCAATAAGAGCCTAACGATCGACGGTTTAAATCGCAGAAAGAAAATAAGAGACTAGTGCTTTCGTCATTGATCGCTGGTATGTACCTTTATATACTAATGTGTGTGTATATAAACAGAAAGCAGAATTTTTATACAAAAAAAAGAAGGGATAGTGGTTAGCAGCAGGAGAAAGAAGAAAAAGAAGAGAAGGGGTGAATAATATACAAAATGCAAATGTTCAAATGCAGGAAAAGAAAAAAAAAAAGGTCTAACTTAATCCAGATATTGTTGTTCCATCTCCTAGACCATCTAACGCACCATTAGCGCTAATTGGACAGGCGAAAGTTGCTGAGGAATCTATAGTTGGATGAACTTTAATAAATAGTACTCTTGCAGTCAGATGAATCGTATAATCAACCGTGATGTCCTGTTTTTTTTCTCCTGTCAGTCCACATTTACTTGCAAGGTCACTCAAGACAGATTGATCCGTATCTAATGTTGGGTTATACTGAATGGCGAACGGAAATGTAAAGTTAAAGTTGCTATATTTAGGTACAAACTGTTCTGCTAGGTATCCTCCTCCTACTCTTGTACGCCCTTTTCCACTTTGATTGGGGTAATAAGCCTATGATGTGTATAAGTAGATTATATGGCCATATAATTTTGTATACTTACAGTAGCTTTGATATCTGTCAAGTCTATACTTAATAAATTTGGGTTATTGACTGATATAATTAATCCAAAATTGATATTGAATGTTTCTCCAGTAAAACTAATTTGTGAGCCACCTTCGGCAGGACTTGTTGATACACCAGCCATATCAACTTTTGGCATGACAAATGTACCAGCAACAGCACCGAGAACAATGACAACAATGATGATAGCAACTATAATGAACCACACGATTCCTGCTGCCCATGCCGGAAGACAGCAAGCACAGCATAGACACCTTAGGCAGCCATTTCTATTGTCCATACGTCTCTTTTTCATACCCTTTTCAGTATCTATATATTGAATGTCTATATTTTTTATTAATTATTCATTATATTGTAAGCAATTTTTTCTAACCACTCATTTTTTCTGTATCCAAGTCCATGTTTGGTGGTTTCACAGTAGGCGTTGGTGAAGGTGTCATGATTTGATGGGTAGGTAAAGGTGGGGGCTGTAATGGTCCATTCTCTTGAATACTGTATTCATTGTGTCTTGTAGCTGACATGCTTTTAAGAATAAGGTGAAAAGAAAAGAGAAAGAGAAAGAAAGGATTAGGTTTGATAAGTAGGTTTTAGCTTGCTTTTTCTATTTCGGAATCCGGCGATACAAGTTAATCCGTTACAACCCCGCTTAAAGTATTTTTATTCGTGTGTTCTGGACAAAAAGGAAAGTGTATTTTATACTTTACATGTTTTCTATGTCCAAAAGCACATGGCAGTTATATTTTTAACTGGCGTACAAATCATTTAGCCGTCAAAAAGAAAGTATAGCTTTGACATATTTACTGTACCTGTATATATTTTTCTGGAGCAGTAAGGTGATCAGTATTGTCCCTCTCTTAATCGATTCGGAAATCGTAAGTTGACAAGAATAAAAGTCAGGAGCCTATATGCCTTTGCACTCGATGAACAGATTAGATACTTACAGAAAAAAAATCTTACAAGGACTTGTCAAATTCATTCTTTTTGAGCACCCCAAAAATATGAGTGTGGTATCCATGGCAATACGTCAAAATTATACTTTTTACTAAAAAAAAAAAACCTAGTAATGCTTTTAAGGAGAAGAAAATGTCCCAACTTTTTCTTCTCGAACAAAAAGTAAAATATACAAGATTAATCGAAGGAAGACATTCGCATCCCTCTTTCTATCTCTTTCTTTTTTCTTTTTAAACACACAGACATAAACAAAAGGACATTTAGCAGCATAGTTAAATAAAAGCGATTTGCTTACAACTTCATAGTTATGCAAAGCTGGGGGTATAATCTTATCAGTATCCTTTTGAAACAGATGTAGCTCTGTAGCTTATTCAGCGCCTCTCTATCTCCAAATGCATTAAACTACCACTGCTGTTCATCTCAGTTTTTAGAAAAAAGAGTCACAGACCGTTTATGACTTTCTGTATATTGTTGAAGAGAAACCCTTGATTCAAAGGCGCTGCTGCCCCCAAAAACTATACTTATTCTTCATTTACTTATCTCCAAAATCACAAGCTTACTGCATATAGCCTTGTGATCTTGAGGCTATGTTGATTGAGAGTCAATTGACTACACTAGTTGATTATTTGACTTGCTTGATGGACAATGTCTCTGTCCTAGATGTCTCTTTCTTTCTCTTTGTAAACTGATTTGCCTTATTATCTACTATGACCTGTTTGGGGAACCATGGTTGCTTAATTTATAATTAATTAAGCTGCTGTTTAAGGAGCCATTTTCCTTTCAACAAGGTTAGGATATCAACATGTCGGAGATTCCATTAGAGGAACAATAAGAAAAAATTGATCATAGGATACTTCCTTTTCTTTTATTTCTTTACATTTGAAGAGGAGATGATGCAGCAATGATAAAACTTTCTATAGTCAATCTAAACAACTCTGTTTGGTAACGGATGGTCATTCATTACTCTTTTGTATGTGTACACTAAATTTGAGTTAATTAGTAAACTACTTCTGCTATTGTTTATTTTAAT
Organism: Rhizopus microsporus ATCC 52813; assembly: GCF_002708625.1. Classification (NCBI taxonomy): domain Eukaryota; kingdom Fungi; phylum Mucoromycota; class Mucoromycetes; order Mucorales; family Rhizopodaceae; genus Rhizopus; species Rhizopus microsporus. The sequence goes on along the minus strand of NW_019671950.1, from coordinate 31,627 downwards.
ATCTATTACTTATTTCTATCAATTGATCCTACTACACGTTTTATTAAATGTATTATGTAATATTATACTCTGCATAACTTATATGTTATTCATCATCTTTATTTGTAGCTTATTCTTATGACTGTTACTTCAATTCATCATCTTTGACAACTGTTAGCAAGGTACCAACGACGAATACCAGCACGATACCAGAGGTTGATGCATTAGTTTATGAATCAGTGGCCAAACAATGGGGTGATATATCTCTTAGACAGCGTCGTAATTCATCTTCAACCATGTCCACTTCTTCATCATGCACATCACTTGTTTTATCACCGTCGTCATCTACGACCTCGCTAGGCTCTCACTGGAGCTTTGACTCAAAACGATCAAGGGTAGCAGAGCTAATTCATTTATTCGAGACTGGTTCTCATCCTGAGCAAAGAAGACATAGTATAGACACATGCTACCATTTTCATTCAAGACCTTATATCCAGCAAAGACGATTTGAATATATACCTACTTTGAAAGAATGGGAGAAGAGGGAAGACAAACGTCTCCCTATCCAATTAGTTTCATCACAGTCAACGTAAGTTCTCTCTCTCTCTCCGTTTTTTAATTCATATTAATCATAACTTAGCCCCATCAAAAAATTGGTAAAGAAGCGTGAAACAAAGATAAATGATACATACTCTCAGTGCAAGGTCACATCAGCACGTGACCTTTCTTGGACTCCAACACAAAGACATCGAAGCTCTTGAAAAAGAGTGAGCATTTCTTTTCCTAGTCAATAAAATCATCTATTTCGGAATTAAATTGTCTTTTTTTTTTTTTTTTTTTTTTTTCCAACTTGTTCAACTTAGTATTTTTTATGCTTGGTGATAAACAACTGCTAGATAGACAAGTAAGACTGTCAATATTTGGTTTGAATAAAAGAGACAGCGAAAAAGAGAGAGAAAGAGAGAGAAAGAGAGAGAAAGATAGAAAGACTAACTAGCTTCTTTTACCAAGATTCAAGAAGCAAAAGTGCTCAATGCAGAATTAGCTCATCTAAGATCAAAGGCAGTAAGCTATTTTGCATTATTTATTTTTCATATAAACTAAACAGTGAGGATGAATAATAAGCAACTGTATGAAAGACAAGTGCCCTCTTCGAACTTGTTCTTCTTGGCAAAGGATAATGCTTCTGTTAAAAAGAAGAGTGAGGGTATGGTGGCATTGTTTTGTTTTCCATTTTGTTTGTCTAATAACCCATCTACTTAGAGTACCAAAGAGGACTAGAAAAGCAGAGACAGGAACTTAAATAAACACAAGTCATTTATATTGACGGAATAGCAGAGATAAAATATATTTAATCTATAGATACAGCAATTTTTAATAAACTAGTGTAGATACTACTTCAGAACCCGTCGCCTTGATTATTCCTTCAAAGAATGCATCAACTTGACATCCCGGCAGTTGCATTATCTGTATTTAATAAATAAATACAGTAATATTGACAGTGACAAAAAAAAAAAAAAAAAATAGCGACAAAATTGGGGATGTTAATAAGGCTAGATGATTTTTTTTTTGTTGGCAATTGTATTCAGTTCATTCACTCCAGACCGTAGTTTGAGGCTATGGCTCATCCAGATTAATGAGTAACATTGTAGACATGTTAACCCACGAGAGTAGTGTATTTGGTATAGAGGATAATTGACATATCTAATACACTAATCATGACAAAGTTTGAAAGGGCACTGTCTATTACGATGTTTCGAAGTGGAAAACACCTGATCAAACATGATTTTTGATATCGTTGGTGTAAGTCGCTTGATGAGAGTTTCGGTATCATTTGTACGCATATCAAAGACATTTAAAGCTTTCATGATATTTGACGTTTCAATGACTAGACTAGCCAAATTCTGCAAATTATCAGGAATCATTATCTCGGCAAGATCAAGGAGCACATACAAGCCGATGGCTGGTAAAATCAACACATAAAATTTAACAGTTCTCCCAATAATTTGGATTCCCAAAATACCTTCCATATGCTGACTATCAAGTGAATTTTTGCAAAACATAGCAACTCTGAGTAGGTCTTTACACACAAGGTAATGATTTAGACCATGAACAGCAGGTTTTACTTCTCCAAAACCACAGCTTGCGTCCCATTTGACTCCACAAGATTTCGTGATACACAAATCTGGCCGTCGATTCGAAAAATCAGGATGTATTCTATCTTCAAGAGTCGTTTCATTAGTCCATCGCAAGACACCTCATTGTCCGGATCATCAAAAAGGCCTGATAGAAAAGGATCCACAAACCGTGTGCATGGTTCGGATTCATTCACATCTTCTTCTATTGATACGAGTGGTAGCTTGGTAATCAAGGCACTCAACGTCTTCGCGAATTTGTGTTAATAACTTGAGAGATAATGATTTAAAATTGGTTTCCGCTTGCTCCCGGTTGATGGTTTTTGTCAATAGGTTATCAATTAAGCATGATGGTTGGATTGCAGCAATCAACTTTATATGTGATATGTACGGTATCAAAAAGCTTCCAGTGCCCCTGAATACTGTTACCAGTATGCTAGCCATAAAGAACGGCTTCACTTCATCAGGGTATTGATTGGACGACAAGAATAACATGGAGATTGATACCAATGCTAGGTGCAAATGATCTTCCAAAGACAATTTTCTCCTGTAATTCTTAAGTGAAAGTTGCGTCATACAAAAGGCATCAACTACGTTAAAGTTGTTAGCCATTGAATGGTCGTCATCAGGTGAATCGAATGTAGATCCGTCTAGAAAGACCAATTCATCGTGAGAATGCTTTTGCCCTACCGCCCCAGGATTTTGTTCGTGTTGATACTTGTCGTCGAGAATGTGGTTGTTACCATGATCATGTTGATTATCAAAAGAGGAGTTGTTTAATGTACTAGGTCGGCTTTGATATTGTGGTCGTGGATGTGATATTATGGATGAATAATTGTTTAACTCGGAAAATTAGAAGTACAGAAAGATAGAATGAGTCTCTTTGCAGTCATTTATGAACAAAGAAAAGAAAGAGAATGGGGAAGGAAGGAAAAATGAAAAAAAAAAACCTCCAGCCTATCATCCAGTATCTGAACCTTCAGACTCAACTCTGACTCAAAAAATACCTGTTGGAATTCAAAAAATCCTTGGCAGATTTCCTTTTTGAAAAAGTATTTTTAATAACCTACAAAGACTCATCTGTAACTCATAGCATTTAGAATACAGCTTATTCAATAAGATGATGTATCTTATGCCAAGATCCGGCTTATTTTCTTAATATAGCAATTAACAAAATCAAGACACCAAGGCTTCAAAAAGCTATAAAAGAGAGAGGTACACTTTTAATTCTATATCAAATCTCTTTGAAACTACTGTAAGTCCTATCCTTGTGCTATGTTTTCTCTTTTAGTATTTCTAAATAATGTATTGATACTCTAGTTTAACATGAATAACCAAATGAACAATCGTCTTACTGTCAATGATGAAGGCGTTCAGCGCATGATCGACAACAATTCAGCTATGTACTATAGTAACCAAATGATCATTGCCCAAAATATGACTCATCGACCTGTAAACACTATTAAGGCATATTCAGCCAAGCAAGAAGAATGGAAGGTAATTATGGAAAGTAATAAAGAAAAGATTTGAAAATCTAAATACGCTGTTTAAACATAGAAATGGTGCCTTGAACAAAGGTTTGGTGATGGAGAGATTGTCACTGACCAAAAGCTTAGCTATTTCCTTGCAGAATATGCCATGGAGCGAGGCCGAAGGCTTAGAAGAAATCCAGATGGTACCCCCATTGCTCTAGGCAGAGAGTCAGTCCTCGCCTATGTCAAAGCTATTGCAGACATGTACAGCAAGCAAAAGGCACTTGGCTTAAATCCCCATGGCTCTGCAAGAGGACACCTTGTTAGGACTTTTCTGGATACGCTCGAAAAAGAAAAGGTCAAGAGTAAGAGGCAAAATTTTGAAGATCGAGGAAAAAATACATTGAATGATGGCTACACCAAACAAGAAATGGAAAAAATTAGTGGCTATTTCTTGACTGAGAAGAATGATCCTCTTGGTTGCAGAGACAGACTCTGTTTTTTGATCAGTCATGCCATGCTTTGTCGTAGCCAAACAGCGCTTGGGATGCAGTTTGCTGATCTGTTCTCGCTTGTACTAGAAAATCAAGGAACATCGGAATGCATTGCTTTGGTTGCAAGTATCACTTTTGAAAAAACCAATCAGCATGGCAAGATTGAATATGGCTCGTCTGTTCGACATCATGATGTTGAAGTATGCTCTGTCGGTACTCTGGCAATGAACCTTTTTTCAAAATTTCATTTCGAGAAATCGAGCCTTTTCCTGACTTCACTCGTCGTGAAAACTGGTACGAAACTGTGGGCTTCAAGGGAGATGATAGGTTTTCGCCAATTACATACAGAGCTCAGCATAAAATATATATCGATGCTTTTAAACGTGTTGGTATTCATACCTCCAAGATCACTCATGCTAATCGTAAGAGTGCGTTGAACATGATTGCTCAAGAGAATGCTTCAAGCGACCAGAAAAAGATGGTCGGTAGGTGGGATACAGATCGTATGGTAGGTTGCTATATGCCGTCCGTACGTCGTCCTTTCGTTTATTCTTCCGGTGCCTATAAACAATTAGCTTACATTGCTGCTACTACGTATATATATTTCCTTACCGGACACCGGAAGAACTCCACCCTCTACAACCTTCTCCAACAATCGAAGTATCAAGCCACTGTTAAAGGAGACACACAAATAAACTTGTCCAGCTTGTTGGACACTGAACTTTGCCCTAACGGCACCATTGTTGTAAACATCAAAGCTTAGGCTTCTTGTTACAGTAACATTTTCCAAAGTTGTTTTTAAAGACATTTTTAGCTATGAAGAAAGAAGGAAAACGTTAATTCAACATATTTATACACATACATCCACTTCCTTTTTTGTATAAAACTGTAGATCAGTTTTACTAAAGTGCTGAGATGTTCAGTCACAAAGTGATTTTGGGTTTTTAAATTCTGCAATGTTTTTTTGGTTTTTTAAAATAGTAGATAAAGGAAAGAACGAAAGAATACATATGTATATACTTATATAAAGTAGTACGTAAAAGAGTATTTCTGGGAAAGATTAATCAAGTGAGAAGAACAGAAGAGCTCGATGGACTTGTCCTTGATTGAAGCGATTTTTTGATACATTATACGCATCATTATAATTACATTCCAAGTGATCTTGATTGTTCCCACTCATTCCCTCCCACAGTTTCTTCTTATTCTCTTTGTCTGTTTTTACTCTCTTTCAAGAAGAAAAAGATAAAAAAAGTTTCATTACTGTACTTTTTAATCTTACTCTGTACAAGGCCGATCATAAAATAAATGCAATCCTTTTTGGACTCGTTAAAAAGGTTGCACTGTGCGCCGTACCTGCCACAATTGCCGTGACTTATAATCCAATCTCGGATGTGGCTATAGGCTTTCTATATGCACTTTATTCTGAGAATAACGTGAAGTGAAGCATCTTAGCTGTGTTTGAATCAAAAAGAACAGGTTTAGGCATGGTTATTGTAGTGTGGAGTCATGTCCAGACTCGTACCCTACTATTATCCTATAATGGAAGAAATGTACGCGAGTCCGTGATACCGTGCTACAAGGCAGTGAATATAATTTTGTAAAAACTCAAAATAAGGAAAAGACACAGTTCTATTCAGTATCGTTCACTTTTGAGGTCCTTTGTGTGATATAAGGGATAAAGTATAGTCAAGGAGATTGAATACCATTGAATTTTATTGGCCAATCAAAAGTATAAGGATCCCGCGCACAAATCTTTTGAGGTGAAAGTTCACTGTCAAAATGGCCAATCTTTTCGTCACCCCCCTCCTTCCGGGAAAAGGCATATTTTTAAGCATTTTTTGAGGAGTTGTCTACTAGAATATCTTTAAACCATTAGCAACACTTTCAATGTGCTAAGTATACTATACAATCTATTACCAATAGCTTTATAGAGTTATGATGTAAATAGTCAGAGGTGTGTTATCTAATCTGTGAGCCTGCTCATTAGTTGAGGTAGTTTATTCATTGTTCATTGGAGAATGATTTCTTTGTTGTAATTGATATATCAAAATCATATAAAACAATGAATAGTTATTTTTCTTTTTCCTCTCCTCTTTACTATTCCTAATATTCACTAATGCGTGAAAAGAAAAAGCAAAGAGTGGTATATGACCCCGGAAAGACTATGATCAATAGACCAGCTAGCTGGAAGCGAAGTGCAAGTGAAGAATTAACTGGTTCATCATCCAAACGTGCCCGTAGAACACCGGAAAGAGAAGAATATCTTATGAACACTTTCATGGAACAACTCGAAATTCACGTTTCTTCAGAAATTCGACACTGCTATCAGACAGGCGGGAACCTTGGCGAGCTTCGTAAATCAATGTTATCACGATCAAGGTTACCTCGTGGGATAGTTACTGGCGCTGAAGCTAGAATTAACGTGAAGGCAGGAGAAATAGAGTCATTACTGCGAACTAAAAGAAGGCATGGAAAAACGCCAGTGCAGTATTGGAAGGACTTTGTTGAAGCTGAGTTCTTTAACATTGCTCAAAGAATTCGAAAAGAAGTCGAAAGCAGAGAAGAAACAACGGAGGAAGCGGAAGATACTAGTGCACAGGAACAAGAAGAACAACAAATAAGAACTTTTAGTGCCTCTTTGCTCCCACTTTTAAGATCAGATTTGCCCACTGATATCCAGGATGCTTTTTTAAAAACCATAGAAGAAGCGGTTGTTTCTGCTAGTGATTACATAGTTTCGTATAGTGTTCAAGTATATAAGCTGGTATTACTTTTGAAGAAATCAAGATTTTTCAAGTTAGATAATGATGAAATTATACTCCAACACAAAGTCGGTGTTAGCATTCAAGATATCGTACCAGAAAGCTTTTGCTGTCAAAGCGACATCACTCATTTCTCTCCTCCTATAGACAGAAGCTGTCTTACAGATGATGCCCTAAAAAAAGAATTTAACAGCCTTTTCAACCCAAGTCATCTGCAAATGATCCATGCAAGCTATTTTGGAATTCAAGATGTTACCGAAGAAACACTCAAAAAGCATCCTTTCCAAACAGCATTAAGACAGGCTCTTAACGAAGACGGAAGAAGAAGCGAATCAACTGATCCAGTTGTCATGAAGTTGGCGCTCAACAGATACATTTCTAATTTCAAGAATATGTGGTCTCAGAAAATGCGCTCTAGAAAGGTGTTGAATCGTGTACTCATTGTTCTCCTCAGAATCCATTTGGCTCCTAAGCGTGAGAGAAGAAAAATAGAGGAATTAAGAGAGCTGAAATAAGTCGCATCAATTTAAGCCCAGCTACAACTGATAGCGATGACGAAGTTATCATGGACATTGCAGCAGATACGAACCCTGCAGCGGCTCAAATAGTGCTAACTCTTGACGACGATGATGTTCAAGAATCGACAGACATCACAAGAAGAAGGATGAACAAACTAAGAACTATTACACGGCAGATTATTTTTAAACAATTTGGTCATATCATCACCGAAAGACATTTGAAAAACGTGCTCCCAGATATCCAGCCAAACGAGCTACAGGCTTGTGTTATGATTGCAAATTTCTTAATGCCATATCTGCCAACAGCGACCGATTCACACTCTGTCGCGCAGCAGCTACCTTTTTTTCTAATGGCTAACGATCTTTTTCAATGCACTGGATACACCAAATTTATAGAAAAGCTAGTACCTATGACAAGTCCAACAAGGCTTTTAGCTTTACAAATTAATGCGCCACAGATATATTCCCTTTTCAGTTCGTCAATGGACATTCATGATTTTAATGGTGATGTTATTACGTCCCGACAAATTGCAACAGAAAGTAAGGATGCTGTATTCAGTTCCTTCTTTGACATTGACAAGATCAACTCTCTTTGCGCTAGCTATGGCTTAAAGTTCGCCCATAATATACATGCACTGCCTGGGTTGAAAACAGTTCGAATTAATGGATACCTACGGAATCAAACTCCTTCCAGACTAGCTACTCCTCTTTCTGATACAAGAAGTATAAAAAGAAATTATGAAGCATTTGAGCGTAAGATGCCAGATAGAAGAATGATTCAGCAAGCAGAAGTCGATGCACTGCAAAGACAATTAAAGAAAATTAATTCTGAACGGCGAGAGTTTATGCTTAGAAACAATATCCGCGACTTAAAGAAACAATGGATAAGAAGTACAGATAGAAGACTAATAGCCGCTGATATAGAACAAAACAATAGGCTTTATCAAAAAATTCAACAAACGAAAGCTTCTAGAGATGCTATAAATGAAAGACTTATAGACACGAAACAGCAATTGTCAGATGCCAGAAGAAAAATATATAATAGTATTAATCAAACCACTTCCTATGGCAGCAACAATAACCAGCTACCTCGTGTTGAAAATTTCAAGCTTGATGACACTCAGTCTGATTTAACAAATTTCGCTTTTTCTGGGACGGATAATGGTATAGTGACAATGACAGAAACAGCAAAATTATCACTAGATCAATTCAAGTTTCATCTCAAGTTATATAACAGGTATTCAGCTTTGACAGAAGGTAATTTGATACAGCTTATTTTTGTGTATATTGAATCTAATCTATTTGCAGATACTACCAGGTTTCAAGCTTCCGCAGAAGAGGCAACGTTCTTCAGGTTTGCAAAGCCTTTCAAAGTACACGCGTCCGACATTGCGTATGGTAGTGGTGCAATTAAATTAAGAGCAAAGCTTCAAGGTGCCAAGAAAACAAAAGCTAAAGTTATCTCAGAAATTGAAGCAAAACTCAGTGAATGCAGCTTCCAAGAAATACACAACATAGAGGAATTAAACAATTGGTATAATGGAAGAATCACGCACCAAGACGTACTTCGAGATTTCTATTACTCCCGACAAAGAGTACGCCAATTACGAACGTATGAACTGCAAAAGCGAAAGTATATCGACAGGCTATGTTCTCAAGAGCGATCTTATGTGGCCTCAAGCAGTAAGAAACCATCAGTAATGTTTATTGGAGATAGCGAACTCTGTTTTGGATCGTCCATAAAAGGTTATCAAAGATATGGAGGACACTGGAAACCTATCAAGCATAGCTTCTACACTTCGGTTTGCATAATAAGCGAATATAATACGTCGCAAACTTGCATTTTTTGTTTTAAGAAGCTATTACATCCAAAACGCAGTACAGCAGACAAGAATGGTCGTATCAATTTAAAAAATGTGAATGGTGCTTTTATTTGCGTGAACCCGTCCTGTCCGTCAGTAAAAGCAGGTCAAAACACTCATGCTAGAGATGCACTGAGTGCTGTTGCTATTGGCTTGTCTGGGATGGCGACTTTACTGCTTGGAAGAACATTCCCTCAATTCAACAGAAATATCAGTCCATCGCAGACTGATCAATTCAACCAACTTGCTGCAGCTTTCTGTACAGGAAACGCTGTTAAGCCTATTACCGCTGGTAATAATACCTAGGGTAAGTTTTATTTGAAAAAATGAGTATAGGAAAATACTAACTTTATTGATATGTCTGTTTTTTTTTATTCCTCTTTTTCATTTTGTTTCGGTATGTATTTGAGAATATATGCATATCCCATTTACTAATTTTATATCTGTGTCTCAATTCTGGGAATCGTAGTTCATTTACCCTCTCAGTACCTGTGGCTAATATACTGACTGCCTTTCATAAACTAGCAGTCACAATAGTTGTGAGTAGAACAGCAGCAATAGCCTACTCTTTGAATGTCTTTAGTGTATCTTTTCATTCATACTTGGCTAAATGAAGGATAATTCAACACCACTTGAACTAAACACTGGTCAGGGTGCAAATAGATTCAAGGTGAATTAAACGGCAACTGAAGAGTACATAAGACTAAACTTTATATAGTATCAATCTTTTAAAAATCGAGTTGATCGATTAAAGGTGGATGTAGTGCGCAGATCCAGACTTGTAGAGGATGAACCTGACGATCACGGATCCTTTTTCTATGAGGCTTTAACATCATGGAAAGAGTTAAATTTGACTAGAAACTTTAAAGACTTTGTCAAGGAAATAACACCATTTGTAAAATCATTACCTTCGATTGTTTATCACAAGGATACGATAGTTGACATTTTGGAAAAACATCTTAAAGTGAAAGAGAGTATGGCTCTGGATGGTCTTTTAGAGTAAATATAGGCTGCATTACTTTTTATATGTTACTAAACTAAAGTTGTAGCTTGGTCACAAAACTTGCAAAGGATTTGGAAGGCGAATTTTACCCCTACTATCCTAGACTACTATCAGCTATTCTGCCTTTAGTATATAATAGAGATGTTAAGCTTCTTGAAGTAGGTTGCACTATTTAATGCCTTACAAGTAATCTAATATCTCATTCTAGAGCGTATTCAACTGCATTGCATACCTCTTCAAGTTCTTATCCAGACAAATTCTCCCAGAGTTGGATGTAACATTTAAGTGAGTGTTTATCTAGTTGAAGTATATGATGACGGCTAACATTGTTTAATTAGTCTTTTAAGTAATATGCTCGGAGAAGACAACCAAGCAAAACCATATGTTAGACGATTCACTGCAGAAGCATTCGCATTTTTATTACGAAAAACAAGAGGCATGGAACTTACCAAGATTATCAAGCACATTATTAATTCCTTAAAGCAAGAACCATCAAAGGAGTATGAGGAAGGGTTGGCAATGTTATTTTTTGAATCAATTAAAGTAAGAAACATATTCTGAAAGTGAGCAAATACTGATGCCTGTGTTTTTATTTATAGCAAATAGACAACCGTCTTCATTCAAGAGGTGAAGCCATATATAAGGAACTCTTAAATCAAGTATATAGAGAGGAGATCGCCGTAGAAGATTTACCATCAAGCGCTGCTTATAGCTTATTAACAAAAACAACACTTTTGATTCTGCATCATACTCTTAGACAGCATTTTACACCCATTATTAATATTGTAATTAATGACATAAAAGATCAACTTAAACATGAAAAGCTGAATGAAAGTACACTTGCGACTCAACTATCATTATTGGCTATGTCTGTTACAGTTCGTAAAGCAAGCAGAATTGAAGATTTTAAGCCGATCATTGCACAACTTCAGGAGCTTTCAAAAAGAATCTTTAGTGAAACATACACCACATTCACATACACAGAGTGTCTTCGAGCCATCATCGGATCACTTTATAATGGGCCTTTAGAAACAGTTGTCAGCGGTGGTCGTGTCATTTTGGAAGCCATATCCAATTTTGATAATGTACACCTTGTATACGGATTTTACCTCTCTTTAGCCAAGCTGGGTTGGAAAAGCTATGTGCAGATCGCGTTACCTTACGCTATAAAATATACCTCTGCCAACTGTAACCAATATCCTCATGAATCAATCTTATTCTGGTCAGAAATCATTGCTACAGACATCATTGGTTCAAATAGTTCAGGATCACTATCTGCCTGCTTTACTCCAGAAGGATTGCTGCGATTTTCATCTAATGGAAATCAATCTTCATTTCCAAACGTACTTTTGACATTTATGGATCAAGACTTTGATTGGGCAAAAGAAAGAGATGCCTTAAACATGACAGATATGCATTCTGATTGCAGTATAACATCCATCACCCTTCTCGGATCCATCCTTCGTCTTTTGCCAACAATTCATCTATCGCTGGACAAAGTGTCACCTGTTCTCTTTTCCATGCTTCAATCCCTCAAGAATTTCTTAAAGAACGATTCGGATAACAACAAGTTGATAAATGCACCCTATGTATTGGCAAATAGAAATTATGTCTTGGAATGTCTTTTAGGACTTGTTCTAGAGACACTTGCTTGGATTGGAGAACATGATGAACATGTTGTAGTTCAACTGGAAAACATGCATGACGAACTTGTAGAAATTCTGTTGAATCACTCTAAAAGTCAATCAGTTCTCTTTGGTATTTATCAATACTTGAATCTTTTGAAAAGCAGGTAAGAGAATCCCCCTTTGGTATTTGATTGCGCAAACTAAATAACATTGTTAGAACTACAAGCAACGACAGATTTTCATTAAACGCCTTGGAGAAGCTATATCCAGTCTTGAAACTAAATTTTAGTTCATATAACCGCCAATGTCGTTTGAATGCTTTCAAAATCATTACACTCTTTGAACAACCAACTATGAAACGAGATGAAAATCATAAAACAGACGAACAATGCGACATTGCTTCTATGGCTGTTGAGCTTGAAGAGATCGAAGCTTCATTTAAAGATTACAGAGAAAAGATCAAAGTGCTTCAAAAGCTCAATCTTATTCTATCTTCAAAGCGTGTGCCAGATATATACTCTGATTTTATACCTCGTATTGCTTTAGGTGTACTCACTATCAATTTGCGTCCATTGTGGGAAGAGGCGAAGAAAATACTTATTACCTTTTCTCAAATCAACCCTGCCACATATTGGGATATTATATACAACGAACTCACCAAATATGATGATGAACAGTCTCTTGTTTGGGATGGAGTGTCTGAAAGCGTCATTGCTGAGATGACTGCCCCTGATGAACCTGAAGAAACCAACTCGACAAAGATTGGCAAAATGTCCTTTGATTGCCCAACTTTAACCATGTTTACGCATACTGAAAGTAGAGCATGTATGATTATGAATGAAAAGAAGGGACAAAGCTTAGCCTTATTATTTGCAAAGGTATAAAAAAAGGAATTATGTTTTTTATATAGTGTCATTAACTAACACAACTCATATATAGCTATGTAAGCATGAAAGCAATCATATGGACTTTTGGAACTATTACAACATGCTTCTCTCAGCCTTGAAAGAAACACATACAGTTACTGAATCTAAAGGACGATTCTTGATCACTATATTTATTGATTTTTTCAATAATGAATTTTCCGCCTCTCGCGATGATGAAGAAGAAGAAGAAGTAAAGGAAGGTTCTCGAGATGAAACGACTGATATCTTGCCACGTTCAAACAGAATTACAAAGGCCAAAATGACAAGCTGGCTTGGCCTTTTCTCAGTCTTTACCAATACAAAGAGTGCTTATAGAAGTCAAGACTTGCATGAAACATTCATGAAAATCATTACATCAGGTGATGCAAAGCTGCAATCTGCTGCCCTTGAGTGTATCTTTACTTGGAAAGATCCTGGTATTAAGCCCTACGCAGATAATCTTCGTAACTTGGTGGATGATGTCAAGTTCCGTGACGAGATAACAACCTTTATTCAGAATGAAGAGCAAACCCAGATTGATCTTGCTCATCGTCAAGCACTGATGCCTGTTGTTATGCGTATTCTTTTTGGCCGTCTCATCCAAAAGAGTAAAGCATCAAGCAAAATCAGCAAAAGCGCTAGAAGAAAGGTGATCCTTAGTGGTGTATCATGTTGCCAAGAAAACGAAATCAGATACTTTATTGATTTGGCTCTAGAACCCTTCCAGGCTGTTGTTGAACTTCCTTCTGGTGACTACACAAGTAATGGAGAACTCATTCAATTCAAATTTGAAAATCAAGCAAAGCAGACTATGGAAACCATCCCATGGCGAAAACAGACTGGTTTTTTGAATTTACTTGATGATATTGTTAAGCAAATGGCCTCTCATGTTTTACCATTCCTCCCTGATCTATTAAAAGTGGTGTTGTATATTATCAAATATGCTCACAGTCGATCAGAGAATGCCATGGAAATTGATCAAGAAGACGATACAGCTGATCAAAGTACAAAATCAAAAGAAGTTCGAAATATGGCAATGAGAAGAATAGTTGATGTTATGAAAATCAATGGTGACTTTGACTTTACTCCATATGTTCCTGCCATGTTTTCTTCCTTCATTACTTCAAGAGTAGCAACCTTACCTGTAGATAGTACACAAGATGTTTCACCACTCATCAGCTTGTTCATCGTTTGGTCCAAAAAGCCAGAATATGCTCATTATCTTGTTGACTTTAATAATGAAGTAATGCCACAAATCATTGCTACATTGGGTGTTAAGAACTTGGGTGAACCAGTCCTCCATGCTCTTTTAGAAATTATTGAATCACTACTTGATCTTTGCGACAATGAAATGGAAACTGACGATCAGCAATCTTTAAGAGATAAAATCATTACAGCTCATGCGGATATGCTGCTTCAATCTTTACAATGCCGTCTTGTACGCTCTAAAGATAATACCAAGTTTAATACAGGAAGATACACAGCTCGCGAAATCTCAATCGTTGCTAGAATCGCCTCTTACACTAAAGATGGAGAACAGGCAGCTACAGTCATTGGGCTTTTATTGCCTAGTCTCAAAAAGTCTTCTAGTGCAATTCCTGAAAAGTCAAAGCAAGATATCTATATTATCTGGTCCAATTTCATCCCCATCATACCTGGCTTAGAGGTTGGCTCATACTTGTACACTGAGTACTATACTGTAGCATCATCCATGTTTGCAACGGCTTACTCACGCGAAAGTCGAACCGGCTTGTTAGATGTATTCCGTGGCCTATCAAAGCTTGACCCCCAACTCGATGTTGTTGAACAGCTTTTGACAAAGCTGAATGCCTACTCTGCAAGACGTCTTGATGAACAAGATGTGGATAGTGCATTAGAAGCTTTAAATTCCATTGTAGATAATTATTACCTCAAACTGAACTCCTACCAATGGCTTCCTATCTTACAGCAGTTGATCCATTGTATGCACAATCCCGAAGAAATAGCTATCCGTGGAACAGCAACTCATTGTATGTCTCAGTATTTGGTAGCTGCCTCGCAACAAGCAGATAAAGAAGAAAAGGAGAAATTAGTCGGCCATATTCAACATGTGATTTATCCCGCTATCAAACGAGGCCTTCGTTCTCGTATAGAACTTGTGCGCGCAGAATTTGTCAGTTTATTGAACTCTTGTATAAAGACATTCCCTGAACTGCCAATGTTTGAAGACTTGGTCCCGATACTTGGTAATGGTGATGAAGAAATCAATTTCTTTAGCAATATTTACCATATTCAAAACCATCGTCGTTCTCGAGCCTTGCTTCGACTTGCAGAGTCCACACAACAGTTGACATTCAAGATCTCTACAATTAATCATATCTTCCTCCCTATCATCACTGCATTTTTCAACGAGAGTGATCGTGTAGCAGACAACAACTTGCTTCAGCAATGTACCTCAACTTTATCAGCACTTGTTAAGCTACTTCCCTGGAACCATTATCATAGAATTCTTCAAAACTACTTGAAGATTGTTAAAGCAAGTGAGGAAAAAGAAAAGCTTTATGTCCGTGTGATCATTGGAATTCTTGATTCCTTCCATTTTGACTTGAAACCTCTCACTCTTTCTGATGAACAAGTTGAAAAGGTCATGGGACGTCAGAAGGCTACTATAAACTTTTTAACGAGTGAAGAAATTGCTAAACAAGCAAACAAGGAAGAAGACGAAGAGATGGATATTGAAAAGGACGAGGAAGAAAAGCACAAAGATGAACTTGAAACGATCCACAATATCTTAATTGAAAAGGTCCTACCTCAGCTGAATGCTTTGCTAAATGATAACAAGAGCAGAAAGTCTATTTTGGTGCGTGTGCCTCTTGCCCTGGGTATTGCCAAGCTCCTTTGCAACCTTCCTGAAAAATCAAAGCGTGTCAACTTACCTGGTCTGCTGACATCCGTCTGTCATATTATCCGTAGCAGAGCTCAGGATGTTCGTGACGCTACTAGAGAAACATTGATTAAGCTCAGCGCGTTCTTGGGACCCTCCTACTTTAACTTTTTCATTACAGAACTCAAAGCAGCTCTTACTAAAGGTTATGAACTTCATGTGCTTGGTTATACTATCAATGCTCTTTTATTAGACATGATACCTCGCTTAAATGTGGGTGACCTCGATTATTGTCTACAAGATCTTGTGAATGTGTTGATCAATGACATCTTTGGTGGTATTGGAGAAGAGAAAGACGCAGATGAGATGACAGGAAAGACAAAAGAAGCAAAGAGTCGTCGCAGTCCAGCCTCATTTGAGCAGCTTGCTAAAGTCATCCAATTTAAAAATGTTGGTATACTATTGGTACCTCTAAAGGAAATTATGTCTGAAACAGAAAGTGGTCGTACGCTTCGTAAGGTGGATGAACTTCTTCGCCGCATTTCTCAAGGATTGGTGAATAATCCCGGATTTGAAAGCATGGAGTTACTTGACTTTACTTATGGCTTAATTGCTGAAAATATCGAAGACTACAAGGCTGTATCAAAAGTTAAAAAAGCTAAAACCCAAAAAGAGCTAAACTTTGAGGTTCAGACTAAACGCCCAACGATTGAACCTGTGGATTATTACAAGGTTAACGCTTACCGATTTGTTTACTTTGGTCTCAACTTGTTTAGTACCGCTTTAAAGAAGATTGCATATGATTTGAGCAAGTCAGATGTTAGCGAAAGATTCAAGAAGCTTGTGAATGCAGTTGGTAATACTTTATACAGCAAACATTCTGAAAACGTTGTTCTTGCTGCACGAATTATGGCCAAGTTGATTGTGATGCCTATTCCTAATATTGCATCTGCAGTGGATGTCTCGATTGATCGATCTTTTGCTCTTATCAAATCTTCTGGTGGAACACAGACGGCTACAGTACAGGCTTGCTTGAAGCTGTTGACTGTCTGCATTCGTGACAACTCCAAATCCTCTTTGACTGAAGCCCAGTTAACCTATATCCTCAACTTTATCCGCCCTGATATGGAGGAAGTAGAACGACAAGGAGCGATCTTTAGTTTGGTCCGTGCCATTATCTCTAGAAAGTTTGTCGCCCCTGAAATGTATGACTTGATGGATAATGTATCGAATATCATGGTTACCAATCAAAGTAAAGAGATCCGTGAACAAGCACGATCTGTATACTTTATGTTCTTGATGGATTATCCACAGGGTAAGAATCGACTCAAGAAGCAGATGAGTTTTATCATCAAAAACCTGGAATATGAATTCGAAACCGGCCGTGAATCCATTATGGAACTACTTCATCATATCATCACAAAGTTTAGTGCTGATGTACTTTCTGAATTTGTTGACGCCATATTCCTTGCATTGGTGATGCGTTTAATCAATGATGATTCTTCTAAATGTCGTGAAATGTCTGCTGCTCTTATCAAGTCGCTCTTGACTCATCATATGGACAAGTTACCAACAATCTGCAAGCTCTTGAATGTTTGGTTAGATGAAGGTAAAAAGCCTAGCTTACAGCGAGCAGCATGTCAAGTATATGGTTTACTCTTTGAATCGTTTGGAGCACAACTTCGTGGACAAGTTGCTGGACTCATCCCTCGTCTCTCTTCCATTTTTGATACAAGTAAGCAACAGGCTGAGGAATTAGCTGAATCTGCAAGTGTTGAAGAAGAAGATGAGTATGAAGATAAAATGGACACTGATCTTCAATGGGAAGTAGCATACTATGCGATCAACATGTTTGCCAAGATAATCAAAGCATACCCTAAAGTTGTACATGAAAAAGATACAGAATCTGTGTGGCCTAGCATTCAATATATGCTATTATATCCTCACACATGGATCCGCTCATCTTCAACTCGATTGTATGGCGTTTACTTTTCGGATATTGATGCAGAAACACGAATGGTCAAGAACACATCGATCAAGTGCACTTACTTGACTAAAGAAACGCTTAAAACCCTGGCTATAGATTTCTTGGAACAACTGAAGAGCAAATATACCACACAAGAACATGCAGATCAGATTGTCAAGAATCTCTTCTTTATTGGCAAATGTTTCTATTACATGCCTGAGGAAGAAGATAAAGAAGATACACAAGAAGATGTGCATATTGATGATGCTCGTGATGAAACAATTGAAGAAGAAAAAGATGATACCGCTGCTCAGGCTGCTGCCAACATGATCAAGCAAGATGCTCATAAGAAATCTCTCAATTGGCTATTCCGAAAGTGCTCATTTGATGCTCGAGGTGCTGCTATTAAGAGAATTCCTAATGCAATCATTATGGTAAAATTGGTTTAATCTTCATATTTTCAAATATTAACGTCCTTTTTTTTAGCGTTCATCCATTTTCAAATGGTTTGCTGCCATGTGTAATACTATGACGGCTGAGGAACTACCTCCTTATTTGATGCCTGTGATTGCTCCAATTTATAGAACTGTCAATGACGAACATAACAAAGATCCAAATTTTGGTAACTACATTTATCATTAAAAAAAAAAAGCTCTTGCTAACTCATATTGCTTATAGAATCACTACAGCAATTAGGTAATGAAGTCCTCAACTTGCTACAAAACAAGGCGGGTCCTACTGTTTATTTCGCTGTCTATCAGCGTGTTCGTCAACAAGTGCTAAAGACAAGAGAGCAACGTAAAACGAAGCAAGCAATCTTGGCTGTTACAAATCCTGCTCTTGCTGCCAAGCGTAAATTAGACAAGAGACAAAAGGCTATGCAAGCCAAAAAGAAGAGAAAGCTATGATGTAATCAAGTTCGAACCTCTTAAATAAATACAACATTGATTAGATATACAGTCTTTTATTATGTCATATTAAAACTTGAGTGTATAAGTAATAGCCTTTCCTGCCAATACACCATTCAGCAAATCAATCTTTAATTGCTTTTTACCAAAGACGCCAAGACGAACTGACAGGTTGATGGTTGATAACTTTTGAGAAGGATCGGCAACAGTAAGACGATACATCCTGTGTTTGATTTCTCGAAGTATTAGTACACATGGACTATCGGTATCAACAATAATGGATTTCCAAGGCATCTTGTATTCTCCAGACGTCCAAAAGGCAACAGCTATCACTTTGTCTTCTTCACTGTAAGCGGCATTTACTTGAGGAGATGCATGACGATAGTCCAAGGTTATTGGTATCTTGTTCGCTTTGATGCCTTGATTAAATACATCATGGTCAATTGAAGGCTGTACGATATACTGTGTAAGAAGACCATTGTTTGTATTATTCACATGTTTGACGTAAGCTGTCCAAACACGCTCTTCTTCTTTTCCTTTAGAAATACCAATGGATGACCAGTTACCATTCTTGATCTTTGAATCCACTTGGATCAATTCTGGCTCTGGGAAATAATATCCGATATCATTGTGCCAAATACTGTTGGTGTGTAGTGCTGTATACGAAGTATTGGTATTTCGTAACTTTCCATTAACGAAGATATCCCCATCACGACGGCGTTGATCAAGGACTGTGACAAGAGGAGCAGTTGTATTAGTAGAACTTACTGAGCCCAGTTGAATAGCGTACGCATTAGGGAAAAAGAATGCTGTTTTCTTAAAAGATAGATGACCATTGAATGGATTCAGATAATCAAAGACCACAATGCCTGTATCCCCATCAGTTGCTCCGCCCACAAAGTCTCTCTTGCCTACTGTCTTTGATTTTTTGCAGTTTAATGGTGTTGCTCCCATGTCCACAGTTATACCAGGGATAAGCTCCCAGTTCCATACAGCAAAGATGTCCTTATATTCATCACCACTCAAGTAGTTGTAGATAGCACCATCACTTAAATGAAAGCCAAAGGGATTTTGAGAGTTGACGCATTCAGAGTTAACCGTGCGAGTTGAATACATTTTCATAGTAACAATGTAATCAGACATGCGATGTACAAAGTAGTCAGCATTGTAGAAATAACGACTACCGATGAGCTTGCCTTGGTTTGCGCTTGACGCTGGCTGAGTTAGGCGATCTTCAATTTCATCAAATGTCCTTTCTGAAGCCCACCCCTCAGTGCCTTCTGATATAGTTGGAATATCAATAGCAACTCCACCACTTGCTTGTTTATCTGAATATTTGAAAGTAATCATACGACCTATGACACTATATTGCCACAGTAGTGAATGGAGGTCTGTGTCTGCCATGATCATCCATTCTGTGCCTTCTATTAAAGTCTCAAAGGCATTCTGAACATCAATCGAGGGAATAATATCAGTACCCTTTGTCTCTATAAAAACAGACAGTAGATCATTGATGTAATCCTTTCCATAGTTTCCGTTGTAAAGTAATCCATTATGCTGCATAAAGGAGCCATCTGATTGAATACCATCACCAGCAACTACGGGGCTTATTTTTGCACCGCTATAAAACAAATCCAAAGCTTTCAGCAGTGTATTAGCGTCGTTGTTTAATAGGCCTAGCGAAATTCCAATGGATGATACATCTAACAAATTGGCGCCTGTAAGAGGAGATTTGGTCATAGTAGCTCTTTTGAATGCCCGTGACATAATTCTGTGGCAGATACCCAATTGTTCTGGACTGAGTTCATCTTTAATGACTAAGGAGATGCTGCCAATGAATCTTGGAATTAATATGACTTGATCGTACCAATTTGGATTCCACAGGCCAGGTGTGCCACAAGGACATTTGGATCCCTTTTTCCCGCCTTTATCGACACAGTCATCTTCTGTGAAATCATTATCAAGCCAATAGTTAAGCGCCAAGAGTGTTTTTGATAACAGTTCTTTGTTGGAAGTATCATCACGGTAGCCTATTGCTAACTGAACTATGTACAAAAAAAAATAATTCCTTGCTTAATATAACAAATTACTTGGAGTTATGCACTTACGCGTTCTTAATAAATGATTTGTAGCTGGCCAATTTGCGCGTCTACAGAGTATACGATTCATTACGGTTATGTTATGGATGCAAATAAATGATCATACCTTGCTGCACAGCCAGATAAATAGTTTATATTTGACCATGTTCCTGTTACATTATTAAGTGTACTTGCCCTATGAGTTATCAATTGATTAGACAAAATGAAAACATCGAGATATAATAAAAGAAATACCATTTATCAACTGTTGCTTCGGTAGGCTTATATTGTGTTATGATATTGTTAATTCTTCTTTCAGTGATAATATCGATATCTTTGGTTGAGGGAGTAGGAAGAGCATTTATACAAACATTGAAAGACGTAAAAAGGTAAATTAAATAAATAAACAAGTATATGTACAACATATTCCAAAAGTAAAAATAAGAAAGAAAAGAAAGAAAAAAAGAAGCGAACAATGGTTGCTTTTATATATGCAAACAAAAAAAAAAGATGATCGTATATAGCTCACTAGGTTATTCTTGACTTAGTCCAACATACTCCTGATCGATGATCTAAAGTAAGCTGAACACTTTTAATTCTACCCTTAATTGTTTTGTTGTGCATTCATACTACAGTAAGCATGACATTAAGAAAATGTTTGAAGATGTTGTATAGATCATCAGGATGGGAATGTGATTTTCTCTTCATACTTGTGATACCACGGAGAATATATACAAGAATGAAAGGCCAAGGAAGCCATGGTAACAGATTGAGTGATTTGATGTCTATTTTTTATTAGAAAAGGTTATTTATAAATATAAACAGTAACACCAATTACACAAATGTAGCATCAATAAAAAGGAGTAAGTTACTCTTCCCCCAAAATACGATCCAAAAAAGGACTTGTCAGCTACCACCTTTATTTCTATAATAAATGCATTGTACAACTAAACAATCGAGACCAGTTTAAAGTTTGACAGTAAAGACGACAAGTGTGCCATCATCAGTTACGATCATGGGGAATTAACATAAAACGTATAACATAAAGTCATTCATCATACACACAAGTCATGTTGCAGAACAAGACATATAAGCAGTTAAAGGCTAAATATGCACCAAGTCTAACCCGAGGCTTACAACATGTCTGGGCAAAAAGAACAAGCAGCTACAAAAATACCCAAATAAAGTATAAAAAAGCTGCAAGTGCCGATAATCACTTGATTTTGCATTATATTTTTGGACCCACATGACGATTTAAGAATAATCAATAGGAGGAGTATTAAAGATAGTTAAGGATCATTAAGGATCGTCAAGGGATCGCTGAGTACTATTACGTTATTATGGAAATTCTTAGCCACCAACTGTAATAGGCATGGTCAAATACGATAATTGTTAACAAAGGATTTCCATAATGCCTTTGATATATATTTTAAAAAATAAAAGAGAAGTGGAGTTTACACTCAGAAAGAGTAGTTTGAAGATATTCTTTATTCCTATGGAGCTGGTTTAGTACGAGATGAGGTATTCATTAACTTTAGCGCTAGATTTTTTTACTCATTAATGTCTTGTACGTAGGTAGCGTTGTGTATTAGTTCGTTATTGATTTATGTGACAAGTAAAAAGCCTTTTGTTGATGAATAATGGACAGAGATTATGAGTGAAAGCAGAAAAGAAAAAAAAGATATTACTTCACCAGAAGAGATACTTTTACCATTGAAAGACATGAGCAAGGTAAATACAACGTCAAGGATAAGTATATAAAATGTATTGGTTTATCTCTGACCATAGTTCCGTGTCGAAAGTTACGTGAAATTAGTTACTCATCCCACTTTCAATAGAACACCAGCCCTCCCCTGCTCTTACAGAGCCTATGCTAACGGCATGATAACCAGTGTCATAACAATATCAATAAAGTATCTAAGGGACATTATTAGTTTAAAGTCCTACATGAATACAGCAGTTCTCCATGGACAAATCAGAAATTGAAGACATGGAACGATAACAAATAACGATTAAAGTGAGCCATTAAGCAGCCCATTCGTTTTCAATACATGGCAAGGTCAGTAATGAACACGCTTTCCTTAAAAGTTAATCTAAACTATCAGTAACCAAGGAACGAATTAAAATTTTTCAGGGTACTTTGTTTCAAACTACGCTGATGACCTACAACAAGCATCTACTCTTCAAAGATCAATTATAATGTTGTTAGAATGTATATTTTATATATTGGTTTGTAAAGAAAGATATGCATATCTTCTATTATGGATAAACATGATATGTATTAGTCAAAGAGTAGTGTTACACCAACCCCTTACTCGCTGAATAAAATATCAGAACTCAGGTAATGTCATTTTAGCTCATTCTTTTTTGTTTTTTTTTTTTTTTTTTTAATTTATTTCCATCATGGCCAACTTTCAACGACTGCCGATAGATATACTGCATCTCATATTGGATTATTTGAAAGAAAATAAGGATATAAAGAACTGTAGACTTGTTTGTTTACAATGGTGCATGGCATTGACATATCGATTGTTTCAAGACATATCTATTAAAGACGAATATCATCTCAAGGCACTATTGGACTTAACCACTAGCTCAAAATCGAATAGATTGATTCAACTTGGTCAATACGTTAAAACGCTGACTATCTACAATAGTCGTGACTATAAGCAAATGCCTGTTATCACACGCCATGACTTTGAACAACTAGTCAAATCTTGTCCACATGTTCATAAGCTTTTATTGGACGCCTTTACTTTTGGAAAGTACATATCAGCTTACTTACTTGATATCAGTGACGATACCAAATGGAAAGTTCAGTCATTTGGATTGAAGCATATCACTATGGACATTTATTACAAATACAAAGACTCCATCACGGAATTCTATGCTCCTTACAGGATGAAGAGTATACGTGATTTGGCATATTTCCCGTTACTCCAACAAGTTCACTTGCATGCATTTTCTATTACGACTATGGAAGACTTTATGTTTATTTTTGATACTTGTAGAAACATACGTGATATAAGCACGACAGTTGACATAGACACACCCTCACATATTGCTTGTCCTCAAGATCTTTACCCCTCTTTGACTCGAGCAGAGTTTGTTTGTCGCGGCCGACAGATACCAAAGGGCCTTATCGATTGTATCATACGTCGATTCACTCAGATATCCAACATTTCATTTTATCTGGACAATGAATCTTCAAAGCCTATTGATGGATCAGATTATGATAGGCTGGTGAAGCATGTTGTCAAGCATCTCAAGCAAGAATCAAGGTTGAGTTTGTATAAACCTATCTTTAATGCAGAACATCTCGATCAAGCGGCTATTACGATAAACAACTGCCTAAAGAGTCTCAGTAAACAATCATTCATCACGTCAAGCGTACATTTTACGATTATCCAGAGTATGTCATGGGATAATGAAACCGTCAAGCTGTTGGATGCATTTAAACGACACGACGATGACATGGTTCACCGTTATCTCGAGCTTCACTGTCCGGGTAGATATCCTTTACAAGAATTAATCTATTATCTCAGAAATGTCAAACCATACATTCAAGAATTAACCATGATGAATGACGACTCGTCTTCTGTTACCTCAGCAGACCACATAGACGCCACCTTATATCAATGTCACCAGCTTCAAAAGTTAACCTTTTTTCGTTATGGGTTGCCATCACTTCAGGGTTGTGTCAACAGAGCGGTACAGTCTATATGTATTGCTTCATGTAATATTCATACTGGGTTCTTTGGTGACCTTTCCACAGCCTTTCCTCGCTTAAAAAATATCGATCTGCGTTGTAATACGATTGTTTGCGATTCTGACGGAACTGGATCGAATATAATAGACCTAGGAAGCTTAATATTGGACAGGCTAACACTTGTATTAAGCATCCAAAATGACATGCCCACATCCGATACCCAGGAATATCTTGTATCTCTCAAGACACATAGAAAAACCTCCTATTTTGTCATAGACAACCAGAGAAACCCTAGAAAGCTTAGTACTGATGAAGCAACAGAAAAGGATAAAAGTATAGATTATCTAATCAATTGTCATGATGTTCAGCAGTTTGCTCTAGACATAACCATTTCTTCTTAATGCCTCCATAGACAGTTCTGTTCTACTATTTATTTTCCATCTACTGTATTATTAATTCTTTATTAAATAAAACAATAATTTCATAGACAATGTTCAGAATCAGTCCTATGATAAAAGAGCTTGATTATTTACGCTTTATGTAATCCTTGTCCGCTGATGGTCGTTTCTAACCTCCATGTTTGTTACAATGGACGCCAAGAAGGATCACTTCCCAAAAAGGCAATCTGTTAAACTCAGACATTAAATTCAAATAACCTGCAGTGTTGCCTTTTAACCCTTTCAATAACTCCCTTTCATTATTCTTATTTAATAGTTTACCATGTCTTACCTTTCTGCCGATAGAGCAGAAGCAGAACTTGCTCAGAGTGTTCGAAAAGCATGTAATGCTGAAGAAGTATCACCTAAACGAAAACACGTTCGAAGTAAGAAAAAATGAGAGGAACTTTATATCATTTTTTATTAATACATGTGTAGTCTGTGTTGTCTATACCTGGGACCATCGCTCTTCAGCCATCATTTGGAATATACTCAAAGTACAACCTTTGTTATCTGATGAAGTTCAAGCTTTCAAGGCATTAATTCTAGTTCATAGAACCATCAATGAAGGACATCCTAATGTAACTAAATGACGACATATATTATTGTTCATCACTCAACTTACATCCTAACATTTTAGGCTATTAAAGACGCTATTAGAGAGACAGGCTGGTTAGAGACTTGTGCTCGAAGTGTTAGCGGAGACGGTATTAAAGGATACGGTACACTAATTCGGGCCTATGTCGACTTGCTTATACACAAACTTCAGTTCCATCGCACTCATCCTGAATTCAACGGTACTTTTGACTATGAAGAATATATTAGTTTAAAAAATATCGATGATCCAAATGAAGGGTAAGGTAAAATGTAAGTAAATATTATGACTGACCTTGGTTTCTTTTCAGATTTGAGACTATCAACGATTTGATGGACTTGCAGGATCATATCGATAGATTCCAAAAGACAGTATTTGCCAGTTTCCGTCATCACTCAAATAATGAGTGTCGTATTGGTGCTCTTCTGCCTTTAATAGACGAGAGTCACGGTATCTACAAGTTTATCACCAGCATGCTGAGAGCCATGCATCAAAGTAAGAACTTTCTTTGAACCTTTACTGTTTTCTAAACTTATTATAGAAACCGATTCTTCTGATGCTCTTGCACCACTTCGACAAAGATTCAATGCACAGCACTACGCACTTTTGAAGTTTTATTTTGAATGCTCTAACCTACGATACTTGACAAGCCTTAAGCAAGTACCTGTGCTTTCGCAAGACCCACCCTCTTTGATTGACGCCAGCACACCACAGCTTCCTAAGCGACCTGAAGTAGCCCGCATTGAGGCCCCACCTCCAGCCCAAGCCTCGCCCGAACCTGTGATTGACTTTTGGTCCGAGAAACAAGCTCAGCAACAGCGAGAATATGATCAACAACAACAACGCTTGGCTCAACAACGAGCTGAAGAACAGGAGAAAATGAGGCAAATGCAGCTACAACAACAACGTGAGTTTGAGGAGCAACAGCGGTTGCTTGCAGAGCGTGAAAGACAGAGGCAGGAAGAACTCTTGAGACAACAGATGCAGCACCAGCAGGCCGGTAGAATCAATGATTTGGAAATGCAGCTTTTGAATGCTCGTAACCAAATTGAACGTAACCAAATGATGTTAGAGCAGTATGACAGAAGAGTGAAGGCTCTTGAACAAGAACTGGCTTCTGTTAACTCGAATGCTCAGCTACGTGACCAATCTAAAGATGAGCTCATTCGTTCTCTTCAAAGTAAGAATTTAAAGTTGGTTGTATACTATCAAGATTATATACTAATCTGATAATATATAGACGAAATACAAATGTGGAAGAACAAGTACGAAGCCTTGGCCAAGCTTTACAGTCAGCTAAGAAAGGAGCATATTGACTTGCTGAACAAATACAAGAGCTTGCAGGTCAAGGCCAATTCTGCACAAGAAGCTACAGAGAAATTGGAACGAATGCAAGCTGATATGCGTGCAAAGAATATCGAATTAGCTGATCTAATCAGAGAACGTGATAGAGCACGCAATGAACTGGCTAGACTTCAGGGCGTAAGCATTAGTTGCACATTTATGAACGTCCGTTAATCTTTTGCTTGTAGAACCAACGCGATGAAGTAGAAAGATTAAGACGAGAATTAGACAACGCCCGCGATCAAATTCAAAATATGGGGCGATCAAAGGGTGATGAAGTGAGCGCGTTGTTGGCCAAATTCAACAAGGAAAAGTCGGAATTAGAAGCTAGCTTGATGGAAAAGCAAGCTCTCATTGACGAGTTCCTCAAGCAGATTGAAGATCAGCAGGGAGAAGTGGACCACCTTCGCCAAGTAAGTCTTTTTGCTCGTTTGAAAAGAATATGTCTCACACAACTTGTAGGAAAAAGACGAAGAAATTGCTGTGTTGCAAGCTGGTATGGATGAATGTCTAGCTCAACTAGCTGAATTACAGCATAATGACAGACAACAAGAGCTTCAGGATGAGCTTCACCGTCTGGAAACTATGCACTCTGACAAGCTGAACCAAATACTGGGTAATAACTTTTAACTTTATGTTTTTATACATCTAACTTTTTATTAGATGCTATTCTTAGCACATGTGTTCAAAAGATCAACGACGGCATTTACGAACTTGATAGTCAACATGGCAATGAAAACTCAACTCCAGAACTTGCACTATCCATGATTGAAAGAGCAAGTATTACCTCAGTAGAGTTCATGTCTGCCTTCAGCAAATTCTTAGATGGAAGTAACTCTGGTGATCACACAAGCACTATCACGCGTGCCATTGAATTTTCTGATACCATTATTGATGTCCTCCAACATTCAAAGGGCATCACGCAATATGTCATGCGCGATGAAGATGGCGAAGAACTTGTTAGACTTGGTAAAGGTTCTGCTGAAGCTGTTATCCAATACTTTAGCAGTGTCATGTCATCTTATCTCAAGATGCTTCCTCCTGCCCAGCGCCCTGAAGTTGTCATCCAAGGCGATATGAGAGTTCAAGAAGCACTTACCAAGCTCTCACAAAAGACAGAAGACTTGATCTTGACAGGTGCTACGGATATCAATAAATTAGCCGATGGTGAAGTCGGTGATCTTGTCGAACAAGAAATGACAAGAGCCGCACGAGCTATTGAAGAAGCCACTGCCAGGATCCAAGAGTTGATGCGTCGTCCAGCAAACCCTTCTTTCTCAGCAACAGATATTCAAGTTCATCAGCTCATCTTGAACTCTGTATTGGCACTTACGAATGCTATTGGTAATCTGATCAAATGTGCCACAGCATCCCAACAAGAAATTGTGGCTCAAGGTCGTGGAACCTCGTCCAAAGCCGCTTTCTACAAAAAGCATAACAGATGGACTGAAGGTTTGATCACAGCGGCCAAGGCAGTAGCTGTTGCAACAAATCTTTTGGTAGAAGCCGCCGATGGTGTCATTAGCAAAACACATTCTTTAGAACAGCTGATTGTTGCTTCTAATGAGGTATCTGCTGCTACGGCTCAACTTGTATCAGCCTCCCGTGTGAAATCATCCTTTATGTCGCGTACACAAGAACGATTAGAATTGGCAGCCAAAGCAGTGAAGGATGCTGCAGCAGAACTCGTAAAGCAGGTCAAGAATCTTGTCGCCCAGCAAAACAAGACAGAGGATTTAGAAATTGATTGGAATAAGTTATCAGTGCATGAATTTAAGCGCCGAGAGATGGAACAACAAGTGAAAATTTTGAAATTGGATGCCGAGTTAACGAATGCCCGCCGTGTCTTGGCTGAAATGAGGTAAGTCTCAATATGTGTTGTGATGGCTGGTTTATTAATACCTTCTTTTTTTATCATTAGACGAAGCGGCTATCATACAGAAGAAACAGATTAATAGTATCAATGACAAAATAAAATACTTTCCTTATTATGTAATCAATCACCTTTAATACATGTCTTTTTAAAAAAAGGAGAATAACTCATGGTCAAGTCTGTACGTGTAAGCACGATATTAAGTCTGTGTCTGCTACCATTATAGCATATCTTGTGCTTTCTTTTGAAGTGTGTATAGAATGTCCCTTCAGCTGTGATTGATTTCGATAGTTTTCATGTTGTATATTATTATTTTTAGACCCCTTTAGGAAAAACAAACTGCACTGAGGCATTCCTTAGCATCAACAGGGGATATTCATTAGTTTTTACTTTTTATTATTCTTTTTTTTTTATATATAAATAGATTAGTTATGCAATAATGTTGTTTTGTACAATTTGATGTAATTTAGTTTGATCTTCATGCGTGCATTGTAGTAAAGAAGATAGGACAGGTATTAGTTGAGACTAGAAAGAATAATGAGTACATTTTAATACATTGCCTTCTCCTGCATTAATATAACTTACTCTTGTTGTTTTCAATTCCAGAAATTTTATAATGACATTTCGCAAGTATTCAAGGTTAAGAGCATCGTCTTGTGCCTTTGTCATCCTTCGTATTTCATTCCTTAGCATCTATGGGTACCGTTAGTTCATGCTTAGATTATCACTTTTCTTACTTTATTCATAGCCTTCAATTGAATTTCCCTTGCCTTTATATATTCTAGCTCTTTCTTTTGATTTTCTATATTGACCTTTTTTTGTATAATGTGTGTGAATGGTGCTGTGTATACTCTCTCATGAGGTTAACTTACGTGTATCATATACAAGTCATCGTACTTTTCTTGCCACTGTTTTGATTCTTGATATGCCTTACCCAGCTTAAGCTCTAGGCAGCTTATGCTCTCTGTTGCTGATATGTATTTCTCCCTTAACGACGATACTTCGTTTTGCATCACTATCTTTTCTTGCTCTACACTCAGACACAGTTGCTCAAACGTACGTCGCTGACATTCAAGCTCCGAGCGTACTGTGTTACACTTATGTTTTGCTTGATCTATCTCTTGAGCCAATTTGGCCTTCTCTGCCATACACTGTACGCTGTCATGACATGCACCTTCATTCTTATCCTCTATTAATTGTTTGATTGTTTCTTGAGCCTTTTTTAGCTCTTTTTGGGCAGAATCTGCTTCTTGCATAAAATGTAGCACACTTTTTTTGTTCTCCTCTCTTTCAAGTTTCAGTTCTTCAATTTCATTCTTTAATTTTCTAATTTGCTCTTGTACGTTTCTTTTCTTTGTATTCAATTGTTTTCTTGCCATATTTATTTTATAAGGAAGAAAGGGTTATAAAGCTCAAAGCTAAGCCCAACAGAAAAAGAATGAAACCTTTTTATAAGGAATCTTAGGGGGCTTAAAATATTTTTTGTAGTGCTATTGAAAATAAAATGGCGCAGAATATTATGATCCGTTCAACTTAAGCCCTTCTCGTGAAGTATATATCTTTAAGAAATACTCATGATAACAGTGGCTGACAATATGCTTTGAACAATAAATTGTGGCGTTTTAATCATAGAAGCAAGTAAAATATACATATAAATAATGATGGTATTCACTTGTATAATGAAATGATTATATTGAAGCAAATAGTAAAAATTATATGTTTATTTCTTTGAGAATTGCTTCTCTATATTGAAACAATTCAGAAGTTTTTATAAGGAATTCCTGTAATCCCAATAAGTCAATGACTCGAGGTAAAGTTTCAAGTCTAAGATATGATGAATTAAAAGGTATAAAATAAATTATATTTGTGATCTCACCGTAATATCTTTTGTAATACTGGATTGGATCTTCAGAACCTTCAACTTGCTTTAACTTTAGCAATTTTATGAGCTGTTTCATCATTTTTTCCTCGTCAACAGTTTCTTTACCCTTGTGGGTATTAAAGTCAATTCCCTCTGAAAGCTCCACAAAAAGGGGTAATCGACTTGTTCCTAACAAGGAACGCAACACCATCCCATTTCGTTTAGTCTGTTAAGATGGTTTGCTTTTCAATCCTACGTCGTCTGTTGGTCATACTTGACGAATAAACAAATATAGAATTTGTATTTGTACTTACCATTGCATATCAATGATATAATTGCATGCAACAAACAAGTTGTGGTCAAGAAGGCAGTGTTCCTCTCCAGTCGCTGCTACTGTAGCGAGTTTCTTGGATTTTCAATTAATTTCAAACTACAGTTGTTGAATCCGATAAGGAGAATTAGCTTTTTAGTATTGATTTATATATTAAAATTTACATTAACTTACAAGTGGATACTCATCACTTCAATAAAGCTGAGGTCAGCATGAACTATCATGTCAAACTCTTCCTTCATTTGGGATGGGAACATCCTAACGGCACTCCTCATCAGCTTAGGACTGGCAATGCAGCTTGTCAGTTTGTAAATCAGCACCCCCACAAGCATTGTAAATGGGGGCAAAGGGTAGATTTGTGGATTCCTTCGAGATATGAAAGTATTACTGCCATTTTACTTGTCCAAAAGACAAACTTTTCACCAAGCCTATATAAAATAAAAAGAATGAATACAAGCTAAATCAAATCGAATTAAGTATACCCGTCATGAACAAGATATTCATGTTATATTTGAAAAAGAAATAATGCAGAAAGAAATGTTGTTCAGGACTTATATTTATACTTTTAAAAAGCAAAAATTCAGAAAATAAACAAACATCATCGTGCATCTTAATGAGCCTACTCTTACAAAAAAAAACACTTTATTTTCGAAAGAGGGAAAAGGGACAATAATCATATCTCCTTAATCTGAACAGTTTATTCTTAATATCCTTACGAGCTTTGATATTGTAACACATTTGGGCGTTTTTCGTGTAACAATATATAACACGACAAAAAAATTCTTTTGTTAGTAGAATTCTTTTAGAGAAAGTTGTTATAAAAGAAGCATGGATTCTTTAGCAATGAAACAAGTTGTATAAAGAATAGGATTACATTATTATTATTATTATTATTATTATTATT
>NW_019671949.1:26881-142725 GCF_002708625.1 Rhizopus microsporus ATCC 52813 | reverse complement strand
CCTTCTCCATGTTTGTAGGTGGGGAGGCATGGACCAAACGGCTATACACATAAATTACAGGTCATCCAAGATGTGGGAGGTCGTTTGGGAAGTTATAGTCAGGGATCTTTTAAAGCAAGACCGTCCACCTGGACACGGCACACACAGATGGCTGATATTAGGTAAGGAATGGGGTCCCACCTACAAACATGGAGAAGGACTACGGGGACGCGGAGCAAACACGTAGTCCTGAACCACCTCCTATGGCATGTGAATCCTTATTTAGTGCAAATCCCAACATATGTGCAGAAAATCAATTCTGGAATTCAAGACAATATAGAGAAGAAACTTAAAGACAGCCCCTGTTGTCTCAAGTTAAATGGGATATGCTCAAAAGACTAGTACGTTGTCTTAAAATTATTGTCGTTTTCGTTCCAACTGGTGTAAGCAGAAATTATGTAAACTGCAAAGCGAACGTAAAATCTGTTGCGTTGCTATCGGCACGATGAAATCCTGCTTCTACCCATTACGAAATTCATCAGCTAACTACAGTTTTAAATGGCTCAGGTACAATAATTAAAAGCAGGCCAGCGTTGGCTAGAGAACAATGAAAACTCTGCTGGATGCTTAGCCTGCTATGCGATCAAGAAAAAGCTTATGATTGACTGCATCTAGAGTATATTCACTCTGTCTCTCAGACTTTTGGTTTGCTCTCTTGTTTTATCTCTGCTGTTTGCTCTCTCTTCTTTGGTACAACCATGAAAGTCAACGTTAATGGATACTTCTCGTCATCTATACAGCTAGGTCGAAGTTTACGTCAAGGAGACCCCATCAATCTTCTTTTGTTCAACTTGGTAATGGAATCCTTAGTTAAATCTATTGTTGGTTCTCAGCAAATCCATGGTTTTACTTTTCCTTTGGCTAACAACTCGGAGGGTGCTCCTTTACTGAACCATCTGTCAGTCTGTCGTATTTACCCTATAAATACTTAATCTTGTCGTATGAGATTACTATAAATACATACTCTAAGAATGAATAATGCAAAGATACTGACAACAATACATGTTATTAACATATAACGCGATATGCCCAACTGTTATTGGACATAATTAAATCGGTTCCTTAATAATTCTATCTTCATATAAAATGACGCTGTTTGTAATAATGAGCTCTCTCTCGTCTTAATATACAATAAAGAAGTTATATAGAGACTCATCGACACACATTTCCCTTATTACTTCTTCATATATTCGAGACATATCACACAGGTCCTTCAGAAATCAAAGTCTTAACCTATGCAAATAACCTTTTGGTTTTCCTTGCCAATCAGCATGACCTTCAGAAGGTTCGGTCCCTCATTCAGAAAGGCAGCCTGGCTTCTAATGCAAGAATAAACTATAACAGGACTGTGGCCTTCCCTGTCTCAGGCGCTTCCAACACGGAATGACTAATACATTTACAGTCTTATGGCGTTATTCAATAATATGACTCCAAGTCGTCTGAACCACTCGTATACATCGGTTACCTTCTGTTACGATCGTCTCGACAACGAAACAGTTTTCAACAGCGTATCGTGGAAAAAAAATATCTAAATCTTGTAATATTTTCAAGCAAAGGTCATGCAGCCATTCTCAATGTGATTATCTTCGCTTTGGCATGTCCTTAGGGTAGTTGGGATCAACCAAAAAGCTTTTGACATTATCCGAAAGCTTTGCGAGGTTTTCTTGGTTTCATGATTTTCCCACTTATTTCGTTAGACACTTTTCAACAGTTCCTTAAGAGTGGCGGATTGGTATTCTTGGAATCGAATTGTCAACACTTAGCTCCTCAGTATCGATGATTAACTCTTCTCTTGATCGCTAGCGGCCCTTCTAGTTTTGTTACTATATGGTTGTGTGCTTATTTGCTTAACTTATCATCTTTTTCGATAGCAAACGCAAGATTGCCTTTTCTCTTTTCGTCCTTTAGTTATGAATTCTTTAGATGTTCTTTCGGCCTTTTGACGCTCTCTTTGATCCTGGAATAATCTTTACTTTGCTCAACAGCCCTTCGTCAGAACTTTCTAAGGTTTCCGTTGAAACTTGCTTATTCCTACCATTATCAGAAGTCATAAATTGGCTGGCAGATGGCTCAACTAGGGTGCAAAAGCCTTACAAGTCTCTTCAGGTTAGCCATGCTTTTATTTTATCGCATGATCACTCTTACTTGATACCCAAAGAATGAGTGAACGATCAAAGGTAACCTTCCCATGGTTGTAATCGTATTCGTAAGTTGGTGTGTTCGGATTGTTGCTCCAGCGTTTCTCTTTGATCTTTATAGTCAACTAGATCATCCTTGGTTCGACCCCAGTTCTAATACTATTCTGCTTCGTAAATTTCGCAAGCATCACCAACAGCTTTACAACGATCTGGTGGATACCAAGCTTCCAATATGCTTCGATCAACCTCTATCTAACTTTGATTTTGGAATTTGCCGATTCCATTGCAAATTCGTACACCTTGGTATCGCCTGTTACAACACAGGATTCCTTGTGCGTCTAGAATGCATACATTGTTAACATCTTCTTTCTCCTCGAAATGTTGATTATGTCAAAGTCCAAGCGTTAAACATGAAATGCATTTTATCCTGTTATGCTCCAAAAAATTCGAAGTGTGGGCTCGCGTTTGGAATCATTTCTTTGGTGAATTGACTTTAACAGTCAATACTATAGAGCAAGCAATATTTCATTTACGGTTTCCTCCTGAACAATTTTCTGCTTTCTCTAATGAAAGTACTATCGATTGCGTCTTCTGGTGCATCTGGCATGCACATTGGATGTTTATTTTCAATGGACATCCTTTTACCTCATCTGCGGCTTTTCAGACTATCCTTGATTGCCTGAAATCCTTCAAGGTTTTATTCTTGTGTGTTAATTCTCTTTTGTATTTCTGTCTTTTAATAGTTCACCACTGATTTCAAATGGGTATTTCTTTTATTTTAAATTGCAATTTGACTAACAACGCTCCTACAAAAAAAAAAGGCTTATATTATTGTTGTCAACGCTCTTATATTTATTCTTTTCAGATGCGATAGAGGAACGTAAAGTAGAATGTATGCTCTACTGCAAGATTATACTCGAGCTATTATAGCGATTTATATCAAGCACGTCACATTGTCAGCCTGAAGGCCCAACAGCTCAGTTGCTTTACCCACTCGCCAGAATATAGTGCATAAAGATATGAGCACCAGCGAAACTGCCAAGTAAGTTATCTGTGAAATTTGCAATACCAACAAGAAGCGTTGGGCAAGTATCGAAAAATAATTTACCAGACCTAGTGTGAGTTTTGCCTCCATCAAGGGAACCAAAGACCGTGTCCAGAGCTATATCCACTGCGCCAAGCGACGACACTGCCGCCAGGATGATGATAGTTCTTCCAGCAATTCTAACACTGATTTGCCAGCACGTTTGCCACGAAACACTCAAAATTCCTCATTTAATCAAGCTGAAATGGATTTCATTGTAAAATTCAAGGGACTGTGGGCAGCAAATACAAGAAAAATGAGTTGGTCCGAATGCTTGGCAGCCGGTCACCATGAAAGATACTTCACAAGTTTTAAAACTAATGAAAAATTACTGGTGATATTCAACAAATATATTCAAAGTCGCAACAAGCAGACGTAATCACCTCTCCTCTTTTTTTCTGTTGTATATTCCCACAGTCCTCTCATATATAAATATCCAACGTTTCCCTTGGCTTCGGCCAAAAGAATTTCTCGCTGGCTTTGTTCGAGACATTGTTATTGTCAGGTACAACGTCACAGGCGCTTTTTTGAGTTCCGGATATGCAGTCCTCAATGTATCAAAGCAGTCGTTTGCTCAAGATGAGGCACCCTTTTTGGAGCTCTCTCATGTGATTACCTGGGTTGATCCAGACACGTCTTGTTCAGACAAACTGTTTATTTTGCTTATTGAAATGATATGCCTACTTATTGTAAGTATTGTCATGAATTTAGTCATATCGCTTC
The DNA here is from genome assembly GCF_002708625.1 of Rhizopus microsporus ATCC 52813. NCBI lineage: Eukaryota > Fungi > Mucoromycota > Mucoromycetes > Mucorales > Rhizopodaceae > Rhizopus > Rhizopus microsporus. The sequence goes on along the minus strand of NW_019671949.1, from coordinate 138,741 downwards.
CAATTGCTCTAATTCCTCTAGCGGTAAACGTTTTTCTCTGTCTCAAGTGTGGCCATGTTTGGGCGGATTACCCTAAACGAGCATCCGCTGCTAAACGGCATCGTAATGGTCGTTCTGTAGCATGCTCTTCCTCTTCAACGCAGCCTGTCTCAAGTGAATCTGAGATCACAGAGCCAGAAACATCAAGCGGTGAAAATGATGGTTTGACAAGTATTCCCAAGTTTAAGGGGGCCATCCAGCGCTCAGAGGTTTCTGAAGAAGCTACTCCACTTGCTCGAAATCCCTCGCACTTAAACTCCAAGTATGTCAGTGTTGAGTCATGTGGCCAATCTGTTCAAGAGGCTGGCCAGAATTCTCCCAGTCCTACCTCTCAACCGCCCTCTCTTGTTTCGGTTACTGTAGAGGTTCGTTCTGATGATGAAATGGAGGCTGTCTCTTATTCTTCTGAACATTTAGGCAAACCTAATGAAGCGTCATCTAATCATTAGCAGTTTTCTCTCACTTGCAAGACATTATTTATTTTATGTTGTAGAGGTCATCATTAAGACTACCATTCATCAATTGCATAAAGCTCTTTTTGTTTTTATTCAAAGTACCAATACAAAGCATATTAACTGTTTATAAAAAAGAAGATCTATTCATATCCACCTGGCACAGGTGGTCTAGGAGCCTCAATATCCGGAATGAGTCTTTTCATTTGATTTGCAATATGAATCTGAGATTCACTATCAGGAGCAGCACGGATAGCAAGATATTTACGACAGAATATATTTACAGGTTTGGTATCTGATGTATCACTGTGGCCCTCAAGGACAATACCACCAGACTCAGTTACGACGACCATCGCTGCAGTTACATCCCACTCCCAGCAGCCCACTTCCCAGTAAACATCTATGGCACCCTTGGCAACAAAACAAAGGTTCAAGGCAGCCGAGCCAGTGGTGCGAACACTGTGAGCTTCAGCAGCCTTTGAACTATCTGATTTCTTTCGGATCATTTCATGGATAGCGTTTATCTTAGCATCAATGACAGCTTTTGATCGATCAGAACCTGCCTCCGTAGCGATCAGACAATGTGAGAGATCCGTCAAAGGAGGTGTAGGCTGGAACAAGGGTAATCTTTGGGTTCTATTTAAATAGGCACCGTATCCTTTGGCTGCTGAATAAAGTTCGTTTAATATTGGGTTGAATACAACTCCCACAGTTGGAATCTTATTGATTGTCAATCCGATACAGACAGCGACAAAAGGGTAGCCATGAACAAAGTTTGTGGTACCATCTAATATTAATCTATTGATTAAAAATGAAAAGATAAGAGGCAAGATATTATGCGTTACCTATGGGATCTACAATCCAAGTTGGATGATCTGTAAATTCAGTCTTTTCACCACTCGCAAACGTTTCTTCACCGATAAATCTAGAAGGGTTAAAGATGAACTATATATGGCGTCTTCTTACTTGTGGTGAGGGTATGTTTTCTTTAATCTTTCTTTAATAAATTCTTCTACTGCTTTATCAGTCTCTGTCACGAGGTCAGAGGGGTTGTCCTTTTTGACATGAACATGACTAACACCAGTTCCTGTCATTCTGGAATCAATGGCAGATTTGATTACAGCACCAGCATCTTGAGCCAGCTGAATGGCAAATTCAAGATATTCTTGAACTCTACCTAAATAAAGGTCAATCAATGAACTTATTATATGAGTTTATTACTTTCTTCGTCAACCATTTTATCTAAACGTCCTAAAGAAAAAGGGGGGAGGAGGAGGAAAGAGATTATGTGGATGACAATTAAAAATGCATTCTCATGTGACCCATTCAATATCCGCTCTGAAGAAATCGTCGAATCCTGGACACACATTATTCCACTAGAAATACTGTGGCTCTTCTAGCCCACAATGATTACACTCCTAAACTTAAAGCTCATCTTCGAAAGTTTAAGGAACATACTAAAGAGGGCTTAGCTCCCTTCATCAACCCACTTTGGAATCTTATAAGCCGTGTGTTGAACAAGATTCAGCACGAGCGATTACATCAAGCGACACTCGTGGTATCCTTTTGGTTCAGCACAATAGGATTTCCTCTTCCGAGTGCTGTTGGCCATAGCACCACCAGTCTTTCTCAGCAGCGACGACATTCAAATTTACCTCTCTTTTGCTCAACAAAATATCTTTAAACGTATAAATTGAAGTTTTCATACTTTTGAAAAAGTCAATATAAAAAGTAGTCCTGAAGCCCTCTCAAAGACAATATAAATAGCCAAAATCATTCATTGGATCAATAATCAAACTACACGTTTCTCTTTTTATATTCACACAATAAACATATCTTAACCTTTGTTATAAAAGTTCCTGATCTATTCTATTTGAGAATGCTCCTTTACAAACTTATCTAGAAGATATAATGTCCACTTATCTATTCAAATCTCTGTTTCATTGGAAGTTTTTATCAGGCTACTGCCTTATAGAAACTCCTCAAACCTAACACAATTATAGTGGATTCATTAATCATGTCTCCCCCATCTTTGACATATTCTGTGCATCTGATATGTACTTTAAGGCTTTCTGAATCCCGTACATTTAGTTGCCCACTTCATCAACTGTTGTGTATTTCCCAAAATTAATTTCTGGAAAGCATTGTCAGGAAGTCCAAGAATTGAACTTTTGTAAACGATTTCTACTGCGGTAAGTATTCTCATTAGTAATAGTTTGGCAGGTATGAAGCAAGTGTGGATGTGCTTGTTACTTCTTGACGAGAACGTTCCTGAATGAATTCATAAGAAAGCTGACTAAATCTATTTTAAAGGCTTGATCAGAAAGAGTTGCAGAAGGTTACCTTGAGCATTTAATATTTTACGCATAAAAGAACCTTAAGAAAGGATGTTCATATTTTGTAAATCATGCCTTAGAGTGAATACTAGTACGTGAAATGGCAAGTTCAATAATAAAAAAAAAGTATTCCTAAAGACTAGAACAACCAAGAATAGTTCGAGATGCAGCGAAAATCTGGAAATTGACATCTGGGGAAAGCTGATGTCGGACCTTTGCCTTGTGTGGTGACGGAGATCAAATATCCTTTTAGAAGTTGCCCGGGATTAACCCTTTTATTCAATGAACAAAGAAAATAAAGACAGTAAATAAAAGAAACAAGGGGGAGGCAAAGAAAAGACAAAAAAAAGAGAAAACAAATAAAGTGAAATCAGGATGAATAGAGGACAGTAATCAATTAATGTTTTTTTTTTTTTTTTGGTTAATAGTTTCCGAAAAGAGTAGAGCTAAATTTAGAATTCTCTCTTTTTTTATTACGAGAACACAGGGCAAATTTTTTTTTTCTTTTTTCTTTTTTCGTATTTCTTTTAGATATGCGTTTACTGTTATTACAGTTTATATTCTTGGCATTTTTAGGCACTTTTATTAAGGCAGATTTAATAAAAAGAGGTAAATAAAGTCATTTGCATACAAGATAAACTTACTCATATTATATAGTTCCTCAAGGTAATAAATATAATTATAATAGTATGGATATTTAATATATGAAATATAGCTGCCCAGACACCAGCAGCACCAGCAGGTGGTAACAACAACAATAACGGTACTCTCCCAGCTAGCACAACACAGGCACCAGCAGCATCAGTAACGCCGGCAGTTCCAGGAAACTCAACTGTTGCCCCCTCAGGCAACTCGACAGTTCCTATTTCACCTGGTGCTAATAATCAAACATCTGTCGTCAATGGCAACAACACAGTCAGCTCAAATTCATCAAACACATGGGCTAATTTGCCTACTTCAGCTAGCTATGGCAACACTGTCTATCCCGGAAGCGCCACTTTCCTTACACCTAAGCCCAGTAAATCTGTTTCACCACTCTATCGCATCGACAAGAACGAAAATGTCACCTTTGTTTGGTCCTTTACCAACCTATTGGTTCGCCCTTCTAACTTGACTTTGGCAGCTGTTGCTCCAAACAGTGTTACTTATACCATTACTGCCATGCAAGGCGCAGAAACAAGCGCTGTCTGGCATCTCAAAGATGTACCACCTGCCTCACCACTTATGATGGGAATGTATCAAATACAACTTTATGATCAAAGAGGTCCCACAGCAATGGCTCAGCCTGGTTGGCTTTCTCCAGCTAGTGGCCTAACCATTGCGTTCTATTCAGCAGAGTCTTATGTTCCTCCTTCTGGCAGTAAGTTTCCGCTTGAATGTTGTAATAGACATGTATCTAACATGAATGTAGGTGATTACTGTCCTACTTGTTTTTATAATGCAGGAAAAAGATTAAGCGAATCGATTGGACCTATTGCAGTTGCATTTGGAGTTGCCTCTGTTACATCTGTCTTGATCTTATATGGCATCTTGTACTAGCCTGTTCTTTACTATATACCGTAGATAAACTTTCTGTATTGTTATTAAAAAGAAGATATAAAGAAAAATGTAGTAGCAAGATGTTTATGATTTATTTGTTTATGCGCTGGTTTTATTTTGTTAAAGGTATAAATTAGGTCTGTGCTATTTAAAAGCAGCGTAATCCCTTTTTTGCACCTCTCTTTTCTTATTTTTGTTTGATTCTGATATATCATGAATATGAACCTCTGTCTTTACTGTGAGAAGCAGTTGTTGGATGAGGTACATATACTAATGTGTCGACGTATGCTTAATATTTTCTGTAGAGCGCCTCATTCTGCTCACTCGCTTGTCAAATAAACGAGGCTTCTAAACCTATTCATCATATCTTAATCTTATTCAACAGAAGAAATCAGTTTACATTATACCGTGTATCTTCTTTACACTATCATTCACGCATCATGGCTTTATCTGATGCAAATACCCGTAACAGTAGTCCTTGTTCTTTACTATAAAAATACATGCGTCATTGCATTGGTTGGTAAATAGAAAAATGCCTTATTATTTGTTTGTACCACAATGATTCGTTTGGATAGAGAATTATTTATTCCGGCTTACCGATGATATATAAAATAAAATAAATGCTTGTTAGAATGTTTGATGCCAAATGTATATACAGACTTACAGTAGAGGTTGATGCTCCATGTGTCTTTATTTAAAATCAAATAGTATTGGATACAACGTTTTGAAAGGAGGGAGAGGATATATCTATCTCAAAACACTCGCCAATCATGAAATGCAAAAGCGTGAATAGCTTTGTTGCTGCTCATAATATAATCGTATTTCATTATTTCTCAACGTATATAAATAGATCCTATTTCTTTTCTTGTCATCTTTATATAATATTTGAAATGAAGGTTCTCTATCTCTCAATTTTGACTGTATGCATGCTTGCTATAAATGGATCGGAAGGTCGCCTCTGCTCGGCTGTCTGCGTACGTACTCCTGAAGAAGCTCTGTGTCCTACTACAAGAGAACGTATAAACAAAGGAACAGATGATATGCCTTGCTGGACATGCTGCACGCCACAATGATCTGTTTAGGTTTCAAAGCTGCATAACACTACATATATAATAACTTGATGCTTAAAAGAAGGCCTTAATAAACATCATTTTTCCTTTACGTCACTTCAAAGATTCTTGGATTCTATTTATTAATACGTTATACAAACTTGGTTATCTGGGCGTAGATGAAAAAGGATCCTGTCGAGGATCTTGAAAGCACATGGCTCGAAACGGATTGGTGTCATAGGGTAATTGCTGTGATTGACCGGTAGGCTGCATATACACTGGAGAAAAAGGGTTCGTTATCCTACGCTGTAGGGATACTCCTGGTGAGGAAGGCTGAGGAAAATAGGTAGGACTAGCTATTGGCATATACGGCAGTGGCAGTTCATTGTTTGTTGGAGGCAAGTCAAGTGCCGCAAAAGGATTATTATCTGTTGGAAGGTTAAGGCGAGGAGGAAATGGTTTTGGATTTACGCCTGTTGTGTCTTGATGCGTTATTTCTGGAGATGGTTTATCTAGTTCTTCAATATAATCTTTTAATGTGTCAATAAGCGTAGTAGGTGCCTATTTAAACGCGTCATTACAAAAATTAACCCTAATAATTAAGTAATATATATCTTACATGATTTAAAGGTGGAAGCTTCATTTCTAGTGCACCTTCATATGGTCTTGCCGCATTGAAAAACTCGGTGACTGACTGAGTCTCTGTAGAAAATGTCTTGTATAGCTCAATGGACATTAAAGCATCCGATTTGGTCATTTCAAAGTAATGTTCTTTTTCATAAATGATATATGTATATGTATTAGGGAGAGTGATTATAAAAATAAAGACTTACCGAGTATGTTTATTATGGATTCATTCACAGCTTGGAATAGATTGAAAATATCCTCAATGACCAAGCGATAGGCAAATAAAGAAATAGCAGGGTCTCCTTCGTTTAAGCAAAACTACATTTTTGCATGAATATATTATCTTGTTTTCTCTATTATGGATCTTTACCTTACAACTCAACGCACAAGCAAGTAGCTGCTGTAGCTTGATCGTTTCTTCAAACAATCCTTCGGACAAGGCGAGTCGTCGGAAGGTTCCGCTCTTTGTGTAATCTATTTGAGATTCACCAACAGCAGTGACTCTTCTGTCCAAATATGTTTTGTACAAGTAAATATTTTGAATTGTTCCTGGAACTAAGATCTTTGCTTTTAATCATGCATCAATCATCAAAGAAAAAAAAAAGTCATTACCTAACTTCTTATTCTTTATTTTACTAATGTCAAAGGTTTGAGGTCGACGCATACAAATTGCCTCTGCTACTTTTTGTGTGTTTCCTTCACGAATCAGATAATGCAAAATGATGAGCACCTTGAACGTGATCTGTAATAAATTTTAGTTTTAATAGTAGCTGTAAAATGATACAACATACGATCCAATAGCCTTCTCCAAGTCTTTTTTCAAGTAATTTTAACATCTTTTCAATACTTGATGGACTCTCCAGAGTGATGTTTCTCAAGGCTGAGATAATAAAAGAAGATGAGTAATAACATTTTTTACACAAACATGGTTTCTTTAACTGATCAAGTGCTTTTGTTTTGGTGGTCGATATTCAAGTCTTGTTGCCTTTCTTACTGCTGTTTCCATATTTAATGTAGAAAAAAAAAAAGAGAGTAATCCTCATTGTTTGCATAAAAAGGTATATTTTAAATTACAGCCAATGGTAATAATCCAGTTTAGGACTGACATATCGTCTTTTCATGAATACAGGCTTTTTATCATGAAACATTTCATTGTTTAAGAAAAAATACCAGCGAAAAAAAAAAGTGCATTACATATTACCAATTTATATCCTTTATTTTAACCTTTTTGAACAAGTCATTCTTCTTACAGAGCAAGTTATGAAAAGCCCTTGCCAGAAGCTAGCTACTATTATGACTTTTTTCTCATCACAAAAATGCAACTCAGTAAGCTTTCATCCTGTACATTCAAACGGAGCTTATTATCAATTAACGTCATCAATTTTTATACGTCACACTCTAGGGGTTAACGAGCGTTGAATGAAATCCGGGGCAATTTTTTATACTTGTTTGCAATAACCCCCCACTCTTTCTATATATACAAAAATGGCATCTCGATTAATTAGTGCCAACATGATGCGTCTTTCTCGCTCATTGGCTGCTGGTAAATGGGTATGAAGCATAATGGAGTCATAATACTAATATATACATGTAGCAACCACTGTTCGTTCAGCACCTATCCGTACCTTTACTTCAACTGTTTCCCGATTGCAAGGTAAACAAAAAGATATTATATACACATACTTTGATAATAAACATATACAAAATATATAGCTGAGGAAAACAATTATAAAAAGGTATCTGCTGATCCCAACTTCAAGAGCGGCAATGATCAACTTCACGAATACGGACAATATCTCATGTCTGTGATGCCCAAATTCATTCAACAATTCAGTGTATCCAAAGATGAACTTTGTCTTTATGTTGCACCTACTGCCTTGCTTCAAGTTATGCAATTCTTACGTGACCACACCAATGCTCAGTTTAAATCAGTGATGGATATTACAGCTGTTGACTTTCCCAGCCGTGAAAATCGATTTGAAGTTGTTTACAACATGTTGAGTATGAGATATAACGGTCGTATCCGTGTAAAGACGTATGCAAGTGAAATATCTCCTGTTCCTTCTGTTGTTCCACTTTTCAGTGGTGCCAACTGGCAAGAGCGTGAAACATATGATATGTTTGGTGTCTTCTTTACCGGTCATCCAGATCTTCGTCGTATCTTGACTGACTATGGTTTTGAAGGTCATCCCTTGAGAAAAGATTTCCCTCTTACTGGATATGTGGAAGTTAGATATGACGAAGAAAAGAAACGTGTTGTTACTGAACCAGTTGAATTGGCTCAAGCATTCAGAAACTTTGAAGGTGCACTTTCACCTTGGGAACAAGTTGGTAAGTTGACACTCTTTATGTTGTCGTGTGATATTTACATTGTATAGGCCCTGGACGAGATGATACACCGAAGAAGATTGAAGAGGGAAGTGAAGAAAAGAAATAGAGGAATGCAGCTGTTTATTTGTGATAAAATTTTAAAAAAGAGAAGAGGGACGACTTCCTTGAATAAACCTTATTGTAGAAAAATACGTGACTTTATATATATATATATAAAGGGGGGGGGGGGGAAAGGGTTGTAAGGCTTCTTATATATTAGTGAGTTTAACTAGAAAAAAAAATAATGAATTTGGTGACCATTTCCTTATTCAAGATTATCTTCCGATGCTATTCGGATTGGGGGACTACAAACAAATAATTAAATACCAAAAGAGAGAGAGAATAGACCTACTTTAAAGTGGCTTTTCTATCTACTTTTTCTTTTTCTTTCTATCATTCTTTGGTGTTATGTACTTTCATTTATAAATCAACCAAAATATAAAGAAAAAAAAGGGTAAAGCAAGGGGATCATCATTTAATAAGTTATTTAAAATGTTTGAATCAAGTGAGTAATAAACTAAAAAGGATGTATTGTAAATATTTAATCTATTTAGTAAACACTTCAACCATCTTACTCGGTGTCACTCTCTTGGTGGTTCTATTTGCTTTGATCGTAAAGACTCATAGCAGAGAAGAAAGGATAAATCAAGATGAAGAAGAAGGATTGGAAGGAAGTTGTTTGATAAAGACAACGACATATTACCAATGGAATAGATCAATACCACATCAAGACAACCAAAAATGGAAAGAGAGAACAGCATTACTCATAAAGAAATACTCTGCTATAGATTAAATACCACGTTATGTACTGATTGCTTTATTCGTTTCATTTTCTTCCTTTTTCAAGGAAAAATCCTGAAGTATAGGTGGTAAGACAGGTTGTCTTTGTTTTTGATGCATTTGTAACTGTTCCTGTAAGAGCAAGAGTTGCTTTTGTTGTGACTTGTGAGCGAGTAAGGCATTTCTTGCACTCATAGGTAATTCTGAGAAATCATTTTCGGATTTGATGACTGGAGGAAGAGTAGAAAGAGGAGGTAACAGAGAAGGCCGTTTTTGTGGTTTCTGAGATATCAACGATGGTGCTGACGACATTGTTGTTGTTGTTGTTGTCGGTAGTGATGTTGTTGTTGTTGATGATGATGTTTGTGGTGGAGGAGGGCATAAAGGATATGTCGTCATACGTCCTTCTACTTTAACACGTATTTCAAGTGATCCAATTTTGTCTCTTAGTGAATTATTCCTCTTTTCCAAGTACTTTATGTATTCAACTGCTTTAAACAAGACAGTGCTTTTTGAGTTATTAATGTTCTTGAGAGTGGGCACAAGCTCGCTGAGCTCTTTGAACCCGTTTCGAATGGTACTTCTTCGCTTTTGTTCAGATGCGATATGGTTCGCTCTTTTCTCTTCTTCTGTTAAGAGTTCTTTATGCGATCTGCTTCGTTTCGCAGGAACCGGCGACTTAGACGGGCTTGATCTCTTTCTAGAGCTGTCTTGATTTAAAGATAATGCATTGTGCAAAAATCTATCGTTATCATTTGTTTGATTCTTTTGCTTGTCCAATGACTGAAACAGGGAATGACTTTCTTCTTGTAGACAGTCTTGCTCACTGAAAAAGGAGTCCAAAAAATTTGAAAACGCCTTGCGATCGTTTTCATCAAGCACACTCGTGTTGTTTGCATAATTGAAGTTGGGTGGATCTCTTTGTAAGAATATAGGATCCAATTGGATATCATGATTGGTATGATTATCACTGCTATCACTACTACTACTGTTGCTACTACTACTACTACTATCACTACTGCTTCTGTTGTTGTAATGGCCAGTGTCACTTCTCATAGTATTTGACTCAATATTATAATCAAAGTTGAAAGGCACGCAAAAGGCAGAATCCATGCCAAAACTAAACTCGAATTCTAAACAAATCATGAGAACAGATGATATTTTATAATGCTTAGTCTACCTTCAAATGGAACTGGTTCCTGCAGCATATCTTGCTGGTTCCATGCATCATGGATAGTTAAAAAGGATGTGTTTGGATTCATTATATTGCAAGAAAGAGAAATAAATGAAAATTTTCACAAGCTTTCTCCACTTTTTCTACGGTTTGGTGACACAAAGTAAACCTTCGTTTTGAATCACATGTTTCTAAACAACTCCCTTCCTGATTTATTTTTTGTTTCGCTTTTTGTTTACTCTTTTAATTTGATACCCTCCCTCCTCCTTTTCCGAACCTATGGGGTTTTTTCCACAGTGATAAATTATATACATTTCGTTTTGTTTGTTTTTTTCTGTTAGATATCCAACGAAAAATGAAGAGAAGATCGAATGTAATACAATAAAATTAAAGTCTCATGAATTTGCCCAAAAATAGTGAAATGAGTACAAGTCATATGGGCAATGATGGAGAAAGGAGTAGCATGACTGGTTATTGATGACGATGGCAGGTGTAGTGCATGCACTTTTTTAAAAACTAAAGTCGCGTTTGCCCAAAAATCTTTATACACGATGAAGAGTCCCAACAATTTCAAATTGCATTGTGTATACATACATCTAAATTTCCCAGAGGGCACTGATGATGCCTTGTATGTGGTTCCTCTGCAATGGATGATGTCTTTTGTGGCTGATGAACTGAGCAGTTACAATCAGGCGAAAATGATTTATATGGAACAAAGATGTAAGTTACAGTGAGGTGTTTGACGGAATCATAGGTTGGTTTATTTATAGTACAAAAGATAAATGTGATATTATGTACTGATCGTTTAAACAGGGCATTACATTGGATGTCTCTAATTTGTGTCATTATCTAAGGAGAAGCAGATGAAGTAAAGTATGAGAAATTGATTATACCAAAGCACCGTATTAGCTTTATCGGTATATCTCTTGTGCCATAATCCTATGAAGCTCGCGCATAGCATACATGGTAAAATACCATGACGCTTTGAGGTTGCACATACCCTTACCAATGCCAAGCATAATGAAAAGTACGGTGAATTTCTCATAAATTCATAGTACAAGGCTTCCTAAATTGTTTATACTTGAAAACTGTGATTGGCTGACTGAATTTTCATATTGCTCAAATGTATTAAAAGTGTACAAAATTGATGCATTTATTAATCATTAAGTGTGAAAGATTATAAGAGAAGGATGAATGGAATAATGCAAGATGACTAATATTTTTACAAGTTCTTTCTTTGACGCTTTTCTTCTGCTTGTTTCTTACGGTAAGCGCGATATTTGACATCAGTTCCAAAGATGTAATCCCACCAGCGAAAAGAGGAAGCATAGTTACCTACAAATGCCATATGGTGGTAATCGTGATGATCAGCGCCTGCCCAAAATGGAATGAAGTGACGAAGCGACCAAGGGAAATCGTATCCGGAATGGCAATCGATGGCTTGACACAAGCGACAGACGATCCAGAATAGCATAGTGAAAAGATGGAGTTGCCAAGGTCGGTCAGCATGGATAAAGAATTTTTGGAAGGCATGGTAGATCAATGGTCCGCCAATGGTGCCGAAACCAAGAATAGATGTTTCAAGAGGATGAGCGTACTCAGCAGCGATACCAAATGGAGCGGCATATTCGTGATGAACCTTGTGAATACGTTTGTAGAGTGGTGGCCAGTGCATTAGACGGTGAACAGCATAGTGATAAGCGTCTTCAAAGACAAAGAATATGGCAATTTGAGGCAGAATGTATTTCCTATATAGCAGATGAGTTACAGTTTCTTCTTCTCTATATGGGATATCTTTACCATGCAGGGAAAGGCGCGTCAATGTTCATGCCCAAGAGAGATGCCATTGGATGAAATAAAAAGATGAGCGGTCCCTCGTACAGAAAGTGTTGATATAAGACAAGTTTGGTGCATTTCCAATAGTCGGCAGAAGTATTGACCTTGTTGGGCTGTATTTTATACTGTTTAAAGTAGGGAATAAAATCGCAGATCAAGAATGGAATGAATCTACCAAAATAAACGAGTTCATGCATGACAAAGGCAATGATACCAGTCACCACCAGGGGATCTCTATCCCGGTAAGCCGCTTGCCATTGTTGCTCTAACCAGCTGAGCTGATCAACTTGTACAGTAGAGTTCATATCTTGATAAAGCCAAGATAAAAGAAAAGAAAAGAAAGAAAATAAAAGAGTGCCTTATATATAGTCTATTCACCCCGGGACACCTCACCGATGAAAAAGAGAGAGGATCAAGTGGGATGATTTTTTCACTTCGGGACATCAAAAAAAAAAGTTATTGCGCACATCTCTTTATCCGATAAGTATTTATGAAAACAGTGTAGAACAGAACTTTTGGTTAATTGGATCATGCCAAAAGGCCATAGCGCTCAGGACACCAAAATAGTGAGCCAATAGTGCAATCACGACACAGACGTGAAATATTTGATGAGATGCACCCTAAAGTAAGCTGTATAAGAATAAATATATAAAGAAAAGCCATGATTTTCTTACAAAATAGTTAAACATGCCAGGTTTGACGCGTTCAGGAAATCTGGCTCCATAAATGACTGCACCCACAATGTAAGTTAAAGCCATGAGAATCAAGTGACTTAGAGATATGGTTCTTACAGCATTATTTAGCTACAGTGATGTTAGATATGGAATGACGATGTATAGTGTAAACGTACGCCATATATAATGATGCCATGAAGGGTAGGTACAACACCAAAAAGTCCTAAAGAAATAAACAGGAGAGCTCTTACCCATCTATAGGCAGGCGTACGAAAATGTTTTAACAAGGTGACTGTAGCCTAGCAACAAGAAAAAAGTTAAATCCTTGTGATACTCTTTAATGATAGACTTACAGTAATAGCACCCAAAGCAACAATGATGGATAGATAAACACCTAAATAGCAATTTAGTTTCTAGTATTTAATTGGCATCAATAATGTTCTTACTTTGAAGAGTCTGATGGCAATGAAAACCATAATAAATCATGGGAAAGAACGAGCCACTAATAAAAAAAAGGGGGTTAGATGATTCAATTGGATTCAACATATGATTCATACACTATAAGAGTAGTGATACCAGCATAATCACATCGATTCCAGGTAGCCGCAACTTTTTCTGAGTGACAAGAAAAACAATGGAAACTAGCACTGAATCCTAAGCAAGTAAGCGCACCAGCAACAAAGACAAAGAAATAGGTATAATCAAAGGACGTTAGAGAATCGGCAAGTGGATTTGACCATAAAAAGTGGAATCCAATGCCTATGAAGAGGAGAAAGGCCAAAAAATGACTCCATATGTTTACTAAGAAATGATAAGTACAACAATAATAAGGTACCATAAAGCATTACTAGATTCGTTATGTAAATAAAATAAACTTTGAACGCATTCAAGGTAGCTATTGGACTGTCTTCTATATCCACCAGTGATATAGACATTGTCCTGCATCCAAGTTGGTATTTCATGCCAGTCCAATATTCTTTTGATAGGTTGCTTGTTTAATAAGGTATCGGTGTCGTTAATATCTTCTAGTAATTGCATATCTGATTTAGGACTTCTTTTCTGAACAACCATATCTATAGTAGCAATAATAAATAAAAGCAAAAGAGAGACGTATTCATATGCTACCCATCTTTTAATCCCTTAAAGAGCCCCAATCTTTGGACTTGTTCTTCATTATTATCATAAGCCTATCACGTTAAAGAAAAAAAAAAAAGACAGTCAAAATCGACAAACACACCTGAATATGCTGAGTTTTATTTAATTTATCTGAGCCTTTCTTTACCTACAGACACAAGAAGTATACTTTGGGGGTTAAACTGAATATCTATTATATCATGACCTGTCAAACACAGTTGAACAAGGTCCTTGTTAAAGAAAGACCAGAAGTGACTGCTGATTCATGGTCACGATTTATCTGAACTCTAGTAAATGATCATGCTTTACGTGACCAAAGTATCCTTTTCTGTCTCTTTTTCTTCCTTCTATTATACTATTTCACTATAAAAAAGGAATGCTATTCCATACTATTCCTAAGCACACCGACTATTCAATCGATGTAACTATTTACCAGAGTAGTAAATACTCGATGATAATCTTTTATCTCAATAGAGCCTCAGATATGAAGAACTAAACCAGATGCTTTTGGCAGACATCATCGAAATATGTCGTGAAAGAAATCTGCCAACTGAAGGCACCAAATCGCAGCTCATAAGTGACTTATTATTTTGGGCAAGCTATACCTTTCTTTTCATATTGAGTGATCTGTAACTAACAAATTGAGCAGAAGGAAAATACGACCCGACTTGTACCTGCTCCTTCAACCCCTAGGCTAAACGAATTTGAAATATCACAGTACTCTTCAAGTACTTCAAACGCTAGTGCGATGAAGAACGAAAGAGAGACGTTGCGTTCTAGAGAGTTTTCCGTGTTATTTCTAAATGGCGAGACAGACACAGGTCTGGATATACCGTACAAGGAGCTTGTGATCAAGCAAAAGATTGGCAGCGGAGGATTTAAGGATTGCTATGAAGGTAATAAGCACTATGTGAGAAAGAACAACGGTTTTCTTACAAAAAAAAAAATTGCTAAATTTAGGTGTATACAAAGGAGTAATAATATTACCGTTTACAGATTGAAAAAAGTTATTACAAGACACTAACAGATCTAGTAGGAAGCCGTCGCTATTGGGGAGTTGAGGATCACACGATTCAATGAAATTAACTTGGCAGAAATAAAGCATGAAATTAACGTACTAAAGTAAGTTTATTTACTCTTCTGTTCTTTTGAATATTCATCCTTTTGTAGACAACTGAGACATGAAAATGTGGTCAAATTTATTGGTGTCTGTACTCATCCTAGTCACTTGTGCATAGTGACTGAACTTTGTTCAAAAGGTGACCTCTTTGATGTCATTCGCGCCTACCCAAGACCAAGTTTTGCACAACAAGTTATGTACATGTACGATATTGCTCTTGGGGTAGCTTATCTCCATACAAGAAGACCATCCATTATTCATAGAGTAAATATAAGCCAAAATAAAAGGTGACCTACTCATAATTATAATATATATTAGGATATCAAATCAATGAATATCTTGGCAAGTCTCGTTTTTATTAAAAAAAAAATTTAAAAGTGCTTATGCAACTGTGTTTAGGTATCTAGTGATGACAGAGCCAAGATTAACGATTTTGGACTTGCGCGTATTCGACCAAGAGCAAACGCTCTCATGCACACTCAATGTGGCACGCCAAACTGGTAAGTTTTATCTGCATACAAAACATAAAGATAAACAACTCATTCAATACATAAAAAGGCAAGGTAACGATGACCACATACTCGTTTTCTTGTGTACCTCATCATACTTTGCTTTTGTTAGCACCTGAATTCTGGTCTGTCAATCCAAGCTATACGGAAAAAGTGGATGTAAGGAGATATAAAAATACGAGGCCAGTTTGTTAAACCCAATATTCTCTATTGTTAAAGGTATATGCATGTGGACTCATCTTTTGGGAAATTATGACTTGGGGAACCTGTGGATACCCGTATCAAGGTAAATAGAGTATACATCCTACAAAAAACTAGTCATTTAAAATCAGATATTACAAGATTACTCTGAGCATGAGCTTTATGAGGCAGTCAAGTACCATGATGCACGACCACCTATATCACAATTGACAAACATATACCCAAGAAACCTGCTTGTCTTGATTATGGAAATGTGGGAAACAAATCCTTCTTTGGTAAGTGCGAAGCAAAAGGAAAAAAATACCCGAGGCTGATCTATAGCGCATCTAGCGTCCTTCGATGAACCATGTTGTTGAACGTCTCTCTACCTATTTGACCTAGTTAAAAAGCTTCAAAATGTATGTTATCACTATTTTTTATTCTATTTACTATATAATAAAATGTCTCCTTTTTTTTTTCATAAAATTGTATTGTTAGAGAGGAATCCATCAATGTGTCGATAAAAATATCAACTGGTCTATTGTCATATGTATCAGTACGATAAGACTTAGCTTGTATATTAGCCTCAAGCGAGAGTGGTTTCCATTTATTAAGCCATGGTATTATTGGCTGATATGCGCCATAACGTTTCAGAGTAGTAAACCATCAGTGTAATAGCTTGGTAGTGTGTTATTGTTTCTCATAGTTGTGTAAACAAGATATTGTAACTCGGCAACTTACCAATTACGTCTATGTACTACATCCTATCTTAAATGTCGATTGTTTACTTGTTTCTATTCTGTTTCCCCTTTTCTCTTTTTTTTCTTTTTCTTTTAATAGAATGTCAGAAAAGAAAGAATTGCCACCAGAACGCTATTATACACCACAAGTACAGAGCAGCGTGTCTCATAAACCGCCTTCAAGTAATCCTATTAAACTCGGGTTTTCTATTTAACTCATTCATACAATAGTATATCAACCTACACCTCAGCCTGAATCCGTCATAGTTCATGAAAAGACAAGAGTGCATAAAAATAACTCATGCTGCATATCTTGGTATGTAATTTATCATAAGCAATTGAATATATACTAAGATGATTATATAGTCTACTAGCATGTTTTATATGTCTGGCGGTAAAAGATGAAGGCACCAAGTCTCCAGAGCAATAGAGGGTCTCTTTGAATTTTACTGTTATTCTTCTTTTTTTATTTATTTAAATAAACAAGCTATATTAAAGATGTCATTAACGTCTTGAAATGGATCGTCTGCGTGGAGAAGGTGATATGCTGTAACTTCTGCCACGACGAGGTGATCTACTATAACGACGAACAGGGGATCTATTACGACGAGGTGTTCTGCTACGACGAACAGACCTGCTGCGACGAGGTGATCTACTACGGCTGAGAGGAGTGAGGCTTCTAGAATAACTTCTACTGCGAGAGTAACTGCGATTACGGGAGTAGCTGCGTCCACGAGAATAACTGCGTCCACGGGATGGGCTGCGTCTACGAGAATAGCTACGTCCACGAGAGTAGCTTCGCCTGTCACGAGAATAGGATCTGTCTCTGGAGAAGCTGCGTGGAGATCGAGAACGAGAGTATGAGTAGCGTCTTCCACCTCGGCGAGGAGGTGAGCGGGAGATGGAGCGAGAGTAGCGGCGTCCTTTGTTAAATCGATCTCCTCGACGTGTAGGTGGTGGGCCGCGATAGCTGTCTCTTCTATTATAACGAGGTGGAGGAGAATAACGAGCTGCTGAAAATGATGTGGATAAGCCAATTGCTGTATGCTTTTTTATATTATGATTACCTCTAGGAGGTGAAGAAATGGGTGATCTTGATCTTGATCGTTCCTTTGAAGGAACAGTAACCGTTAGTTTAACACCATCCAATTGCGCCTAAGAAATATAAATGCTTGTTATCTTTCTCTTGCTGTTTTACTCTGTTTGTGCCTACTGAGGAACTTACATTATCCATGTAGCTGATAGCTTTGTTAACATCTTCTTGTGTTTCAAAATCAATATATGCCTTTCCCAAGTTGATATTTACTAAAAGAATGTTGAATATAAGTTTCTTCGTATATTAGATAATCCTTTTATCTTTTTACATTCTTTGTCAAATGGAAACTTTATATGTGTAATCTTTCCAAATTGTCCAAAAATTTCTTTAATGTGTTCTTCAGTAACATTGCGAGTTAAATTGCTGACAACAACAGAATGTGAATTCTCAGGGCCTGCAGATCGAGAGCGACTTCTACGCGTAGGAGATCTTCCGCGAGATCCTTTTGATGGTGAACGACCTCTTGACAATGAGCGTGAAGGTGATCTTGAAGTAGGCCTACAAAATATACACGGTTATTTTTGTTATATTACGTGTTTTATAAATGATTTACATTTTTTCTTATTGTATTATATTCGTCCCTTTATGTAATATTAAAAGAAAAGTCAAGAAAGAAACTGAAAGAAAAAAAAAATACGCTCCTTCTCAGACTAACTGATGACGCAAAAAAGCGAGTCACAGACTGACACTTTTTGTTTCTCTTGTTCATAAAAGAAAGGCATTGCAAAAAAAAAAACCAGAGAGTATTAAATGATGCTTACAATCTTGATAAATAAAATAACCCAAATAAAAATAAGAATAGCTCATATCGTATCCTTTTATATAGTAAAAACGTCTGTCCAATTAGATAGTTTCATTAAAGTAATTTTTCGCAGAAAGTAAGTCTGTGTTACGTTTACAAAAATGAGCACACTTGTCTACATCCATCCTAAATCAATTTCCTGACAAATCCTTTTAAAGTTTTATGCTAATAAAAGAATAAAGTAGCCTCTTTTCTCTTCCATATTAACAGGCTGGCTCAATGATTCATAAATTACACTCGGCCATTAGTTGTTCTCAAAGATGAGACAAAAAAGTTTACTTGATTATCAACAGCTTGAAAAGTGAGTCGAGTGCCAAAAATATTGATAGAGAATGGTAGATGATTTGTAGTTAAGGAAATAAGACAAGGACTTAATAGGTAATACACATTTTGTAAACAAACCAAGAGAGGATATTATAATCAGATATAATTGCTGTATTTAATTGGAAGTGCATGGTTCAATCATGTATTATTATCACTGGTTTATTATATTGATCTTGATATCTAAAGGAAAGGAGAAGTGCCACTTGTGCGTGTCTATCTAGACTACATGAGGCCTTTTTTTATAATGTTTCCATCATGGTCAAAGTAGATATTATTTTTAAATGATAGAAAACGTTTTTATTTCAATATTATAAGAGTTCATCAAACAAATCCTCAAGGATTGCCTTTCCATAGGTACGAGGGGTGGATAAACCGACAATTTCACCAGCCAATGCATCATCTCTGAAGAGCGTGACTGTAGGAAAATCATTAATATTATATTCTCTAACAATATCCTAAAGTAACATGTTAATAATCACCGAGTTTTTTTGTTTCACTTATACTTACACGGTGATTAGTCAAATTAAATTTAAGAAAGAGGACGTTTGTATACTCCTTAGCACATAAGCACATATAAGTTTCTGCCGGTATGCAGTCGATATACCCCATCGAAAGTGAAGAGAACGACGACTTTGTTGTTGGTTTTGAGTAATTCTTTGAATTCAGCAACGCTAGCAGGTTGTTTAAGATCGGCCATCTCTCGTGTTCTATTTTATGTAAAGAAAAAAACAGATAGTTGGCTGTCTTGTCCAATTTATACTTGTGGATATAATGTAGTACAAGCTTCCCAACTTCATTTTCGGGAAGAGTGTCTAATAAGAAAAATTTTATATTGATAACAAAATAAAGTAGCCAGGTCAGCTCAAATCTCGGTATATTGCACGTAGCCTTTAGTTATGCTCAAAGGTGTGTCAAAAGAAAGTAAGGCATCTACATGGTTAGAGAGAGATTACAGACTTTGTTGGCTTAAACAAATCCTAGATTGACAGTAAAATTCCGCAAACGTAGGTTCTGTGGGGCGAAGTAGCATGACAATTGGTTGAAATACCAATAAGGAGACGTTATCTAGCCTGATGAGTCGTACTTTTGCGTGCAAGGCAGTAACTGCGGGCAAAAAGAGCGCACAGGAAGGAAGTGAGCGCTACTATAAAACCATCTAGTATCCACAGTGAAGTATGATGATGATTCTATGGTTTAAATATGCTTCTAAGAGAGGTATTTCGGGCCTTTAGAACATCTTTATAATTTCGTTTAACATTTCGTAAATCCATTTGACAGCTACTTAAATAAACGTACTATGTAGAAATATTGCTATGCTTTTATTACACATGACCAAACGTATTAAATAAATTATTGATGAAATAAAGTAAAGAAGTCATTGGTATGGAGTTATGCAATAAAAGGCACTATACATTTTACTTTGATGACGAAAAAACTAAGCTTTTTTTTTTTAAAAAAAAAAGCAAGTTGGTTTGGTAATCGAAAAGTAAAATGAGAGACTGTGAATACTAGATTAGACACTGTCATTCTTTCAATGGCGTCTAAACAAAGAAACAAATCTTTAAAGCTAAATCATTAAGCAATGTTAAAGTCATAGAATGCTTGCTATCATCTTGAGCATCATCTGAAAACACCCAAGGGTACATTGTTTTGTAGAGTTTTGATAGTCATAATGTTTGGATAACCTTAGTTCAGCAGGTCTTGAGATAAATAACATTTATTTGAATAGTAAAAATGGGAGGAAGACATATGAAATTATGATACCACATGTATATATGAGAGGACTGTGGGAAGATACATCATCCATGTGTTCGAAGGTTGAGTGCTTGCAAATCAGGAACGCTGCCTTGTCCAGTGGGCGCAAAGCGTGGATGCGGTAAATGGTTTGCCCATCGACTGGCTTGAACCCTTGCAGCAGCGTCTTTGGTTGAACTGTTGAAACACAAAACATGAGCACCAAAAGCAGACTATGGTATCAGTCGTAGATATCCAAGATATAACCCATTATTTGTTGAATAAAAGCAAGATTGGCTATTTGTTGCACCTCAATAAAAATGATAATTCGTTGCAGCAAAACACGCTTGCTGATTTTGTCAGTACCAGGTAGATACTCTGACGTATTCAGCCTTGTTATTTGAAAAAAGCCAGTTAAGTCGATGCTTTGCGAATTATATTCTTTATCAAGAAGAGCTGAATACTATTAAAATAAGACTCGTGTGTATTTTATAAGGAAAGTTGAATGTTGTGGTCAATGTGGATGATTTATCGCATCTGATGCGATAGAAGAAAGTAGAACGTAAGAACATAATCAACTCGGCGTTTGATTTCTCACCTTTGATTGCTGTCATGGTGACAATTATGAATATGCAAAACTTCGTAATCTCTGAGCTAGTAAATGCCTTGATTAGATCATTCACTGCGTCCTGAATGGTTGTTGAAACTTTTTCATCAAAGAAGTTTATCAAATGTTCCTTATGCTTTCCGTTTAGTTGACCAGCAGGTCTGTTGAAAGTGTGATTGGGGGTTTTTTTTTTTTAAATATATGCTCTTTCATGGGTCATTCATATAAGCTTGTTTCATTTGTGTGCCGTATCATAATTGACATTCGCAGCCTCCTTTGACTTCATAAGCTCTCCTTCCTTCTTATAGCATCACAAAAAGTAGTAGGTTCTGGTTGAACATGATTTTTGATATACTTTTGTAAGCCAATCAAGCTTTCTATTAATGGCTGCTTTGTTGCTTCTCTTTCTTCTTTGTCAAATATACTTCCACGACTGTCTTTGTAAAGAGCTGCAAACATGATTCAAATAGAATAAGTCAACTTTTTCTTTTTTGGGTCAAATAAAGTCCGACCGCTACCTTCAAAAATCGTCCAATTGACGATCTGACCACCTGTGCTTTTTGTCAGTGCTTTTGTTACACATAGACAAATGTCTTTAGCGGATTATGTCAGGAAAATAGCACAATTTCACTATTATGGTTGGTCCCAGCTTGTGATTTATTTACTCAGGGCATTTTACAACTAATTTTTACTGGAGAAGCTTTTGTTCAAAGAAACGTGTCTTGTTAATAAGGCATATTGACCTTACCAAAGATTAACATGTATTTCTTCTTCAATACTTTATTTTATTGACAATATCTTGATGAAGAATGAGTCAAGCAATACTATACAAAAAAAGGATGATCTTATTGGCAAGTACAAGCCAATCTATAAGTCATATCTTTACTGGTCTCATGGCCGTTCTTCCGTCAATAAGGAGCTACCCCTACACTTCTTTAAAAGAAAGGTGCTCTCTTCAGTCAAAATAAGCCATACTTTGGGAAAAATCAAACCGCCCATTGGGTGAATCACAACTGCCTTTTGGAAAAATTAACACCGCTTTTTGACGTTGGAACGACTGTAAACCATCTATCACCGAAGGGAATCGTATGGCACCTGAGGAAACTGCAAAGCCCAAAAACAATGGAAAAATATAGACAAGCATTCACAAACTCTACAAACAAACTGCTTCCATCCTCTACTTCTTCTTTCAACAACAGACATTCTGCAATCCATTACATCGAAGAGTTTAACACTAAACTTTGCCAGGCCATATATACGCCTCTGGACCAAGCCTGTGGGCGGCAAATAAATCAAAAAGACTCTCAAGCCAAATACTTTTGGACACCAGAAATGCAGGATGTCTTTAACCTTAAGGAGTACTATTATCGAAAATGGAGAAAAGTTCGTGGGTTAAATTGTCTCAAACTGGATCCTTCACTAGGAAACCAAAGCATGTCTACGGCAACTTGTTTTACGTCGAAGAAAGAAAACTTGGCGTCAGTTCTGTGAACAAATGGAACGCGGTGAGTATACAAAGGCTATTGTAAAGTTCTGTAAAATTCATAAAAACAGAAACTTACAGTCCTCTTTTAGTTCTATAGAAGGGCCTTAACATGCGGCTAATACCATGACCTCTCACTTACAGTCAATATACTCGGGAAACTTACTGCAAGATGTAAGCCAAGATTCAAGTGTACTACCAGCTTCCTTTGGCCCATTTGATGACAAAGGTAGCCCTATTTCACTAGAGAACATACAAGCATCCATCAAACGACTGCCTCCTAAAAAAGCTCCTGGTGTCGACCATATTCGACAAGAAATGTTAGTTCCTATTTTAAAACAAATTACATCTTTCTTGCTCCGGTTATTCCAACCCTGCTGGAAATGGTTATACAGTCTTTCCGGAAAGTAAATTCGCCTGTGATCGAAAATAAATGCACTTAATGGTGAGAACAAAATTCATGTTGTATGAAATGTAAATTCGCCGTTACCAAGAATATTTTCGTAGTATCAGCCCTGACATCCATGGAGATACTGTATTTCCAAATTGAGATGTCGTATTGAAACCGTTGTAATGTTGTCAGAGTAATAACAAATACAAAAAGA
This sequence comes from Rhizopus microsporus ATCC 52813, assembly GCF_002708625.1. Classification (NCBI taxonomy): domain Eukaryota; kingdom Fungi; phylum Mucoromycota; class Mucoromycetes; order Mucorales; family Rhizopodaceae; genus Rhizopus; species Rhizopus microsporus. The sequence continues at coordinate 115,531 of NW_019671949.1, read as the reverse complement.
ATATGGCTCACTATCTCATTTGACAGTAATATTAACAGGTGGGCTGCCTTGGAGTTGAAATTAACTTAATATTTGAAATAGCCCTCTTTAGTCTCTTTGTAAAAGCTTAAATTCTTTATTCGGTTTTTCCATGAAATCAGAAGAACATGTAGTCATATTTGGCAATGCATATTCTTGAATGGCCACGAAGCAGATTGCTTCTATTTGACATGATTTCTTTGTCTTAGGTACTCGATCCTGAAACTTGTTTGAAAGAAAAACATATAAAAACCCATTTTAATTGAGTCCTTTTTTTGCTTCTTTACAGCAGTTATCAAGTGTCCCTCTGAGTGTTCAAAGATTCACCAATCAAAACTAGCCTGTCCTCATGGTCCTTGCTCTGGCTCGCTTGTCCCGCCCTCTTTGCTCTCTGGCGTGTATCTGGAACGTTCCCCAATAGTCTCTTCTGACGCCCTGGGTTCTCTCTGTCCTCCGTTCCTTTTTTTTTTTGTTTAAATCATCCTGGGTAGTTATCGCTACCCTCCCCAGAATGCACCTTGGTGGTAGGTAAAACTAATATTAGGATATGTGCTCTAATACTAGCATACTTTTTCTCTCTTTTTCTACATATACTCATTATCTCTCTCTCTCTTTTGACATGATGTCGTTTTATTCAAACGTATTTTTCTTTGTCGCCTTTTTACGAAAATATTTTTTTTTATTTTACGACATTTTATAAAATTAACGTCAATAATTAATAAAAATACAGTATACACCGTCCAACTGGAGAATAGCACAAGTGATACCAATCTATAAAAAAGGTGATCCAAACGACTCTAGCAATTATAGACCAATTAGTCTTACTTCCGTGCTACGTAAACTATTGGAGCGCTGTCTCCTTCAATATCTTATTGATAATAGTCCACACTTAGACCTGGCTCAAGGTTGTTTTCGTTAAGCTAGAGGTTCGCTGTATCAAGCACTATGCCTAGTGGAAGTCTGCAACATCCTTCCCCGCTACCACTATGTTACTCCAGTACTAGCCTTTCTAGACATCAAATCGGCATATGATACTGTCGATCGCCGATTTATATGGAAGGCTTTAGAAACAACAGCACCGAAGGTGATTATTTGTCTACTTCAGAATCTTTTCGATGAGGTCCAGATTGAAATTCTGTTGAACAATGCCACTTCCTTTCGGTTTTCCCCTATGACCGGTGTCTTTCAAGGTTCTATTCTCTCGCCTTTCTTATACTCCATTTACATTAGTGAACTCCCTAAGCTGCTTCGTCCACGGCCTATATCACAAGACATTTCGGCAATCCAGTTAACCCCATTGATCAACTGCCTTTTATATGCGGACGACGTAGTGCTCATTGCTGACAAAGAGCACATGAAAGATCTGTTGAGAATATATGAAGACCATAGTTACAACCTTGGCTATAGGTGGAACCCTAGCAAATGTATAGTTTTAAACCCTACAGATCAATCGCTTAATTACTACCTTTACGGAGACCTGCTTCTGACTAGAACCTCCTTTTCTTATCTTGAGGTTCCTTTTCGTCCTGGAGGTTATCTAAATACATTCGAGCTTCTTACTAACAACATAAACAAATCACTAGCGACTATGAATAAATTAGCTATGATTGGACTCAATCCCAATGGTTTCAGCCGACTACTTGCTACTCGTTTTTACAAACAGATAGTCCGATCTCAATTAGAATATGGTCTTGCTATTAGCAAGGTTAACTCTCTTTTGCTCGACAAACTGGAAGACACCCAGAATACGTGCCTACGCAGAATATTTGGTGGTTCTTGCAGATCCTCTATAAAAGTAATGCTACAATTGACGAAGTTGCCGACTATGACAGAGCGTATCCATATATTACAAGCGCAATTCCTCTTACGATCTCTGTCATTGCCAGATGACGCGCTTCTGGCTTACTTACTTCCACATATACGCCTCTCCACAAGTCATTCACAGTGGTATACAATATCAAAAACGCCACTGTGGAAACGCTGTGTGCAATATACCGATGTCCTAGACAAACGGTTATTAAAGAAGTTACTTCTGCAATACCTGCAAGACAACTTAAAACAACGGCGTACTTCACGCAACTCAAATCTGCTCTCACTGTGCCGCCCAACAATCTCTTTGGATCCAATTCTTTGGTTACCCATGACAAGACTAGAAAGAAGCCGATGCATACGGTGGCGTCTTGATTGGTTACCCAGTTATAACACTACTCGCTGCCTTCGACACACCTCACAGCTCCTCACAAAACAACATGCCATCTATTGCCTCGACATGCATCACCGTCTACAAATACCGAAGTCTATAACTGATCCTCTGTCTCTCCTTTTAAATAAACTTCCCACTCGAAAACCACGCTCTTTTCAAACAAGATCGTTTTGGACTATCAGATGGCCCGTAATCTGCGCTATCTTACATGAGCTTGATCACATATAGCATGGAAAAGAGCCACCATCACCATCTGACCCAGGGCAGAAACTGATTAAATGGTTATTTAATTCTTCATAGCAGTGTTTTTAACACTTGTTCCGTGAATCTGTTAGCCAAAGCATTTTTGCCCTCGAGCCCAGAGGGATTTTTAGATACTGTCTCACAGCTTGAACTGGCCAGGGCAAAAACGATATAATAAAAATATCACGTGCCCTTTATGGCCTTTATATTTTATAAATAAGCAAAAAAAATTGTTTAACCGTATAAAATAAATTATTATTAAAGGAAACGTGGTAAAAAATATGTGTTCCATTTTAGGAAGGCAGAGAAAAAAAAATGAAAAAATCAGGCCACTTTAAAGCTTTACGAGGGGGACCAAACCAACAGTGTCCAATTGACCAAATAAAGCAAGTAACAAATAAAAAACTTGGAACTTAAAAATTTTTAGCCTTTCCTTTCTTCTTCTTCTTCTTCTTTATATTTCTTTGTAGAATAACCATGGAAACCTTTGCACCTTTTCCTGTGGATTTTTTAACAGAAAATAATACATTAAATGATGACGATCCTTATTTCTCACTTTCTCAATTCGATTTTGAATTACAGCAACAAGCACAGGCTGCATTACAACAAGATTCATGGCAGGATTTTGATAAATACTTGTCTTTAGATAGTAATCAACTCATAAATCAGCAACAACAACAACAACAACAACAGCAGTTATTTAATGATCCAAATTTATTTTATGCACCTTTAAATGAAATCATGCCAATGAACCAAAAGACAGCAATCGATCAATCAAATCCATTAAATGACGATTGGAAAAAGAATATAAAACAAGAATATAACACTCCGGAATCACTACCATTCTCTCCTTTACAACAAGATGAAAATAACACAAGTAGCACTGATCCTACAAATCAATCTCCGAAATTGACCACGGACTCGACTACTCCCAGTACAACTACCACAACAGCGACACCTACCATAGCTCCTCCCAATATTGATTTTATGGGATGGAATAGCAATAGCAATAGTTTGGAACCACAAGGTAATATCAATCTAGTCCCTTGTAAAAAGACTATGATTTATTAAAGCTATATTTTCATTTATAGGCAAAATCCCCATTCAAAGACTAAAAACTTTAAACTCTATTAACAACTCAGTCAACACATCCGCCAACAATAGTTCTTCCGTCAATGCACCGGGACGACAGCATAAAAAGACCGCCCATAACGCTATCGAACGTCGTTATCGTAATAATATCAATGACCGTATTGCAGAATTAAAAAATGCAGTACCTGCTCTTTTATATGCCAAGGTCAAAGATAACAACGGCCGAAAACGAAAGAACGATGAAGAGGACGACGGTGAAGACGGTGAAGAATACCTTGACGGTGTCGCCGTAGCCACTAAACTCAATAAGGCCACTATCTTGAGGAAAGCTACCGAATATATCAATCACTTGAAAAAGACAGGTGAAGATATTAAGCGTGAAAACGAAGTGCTTCAGAATATACTCAGTCAGCTTCCCGGTGGCGCCGATATCCTGCAGCGTTACCATATGCAAAAGCAACAGAGAGAAAAAGAGCTCCAAAGACAGCAACTGCTCGAGCGTGAGCTTCAAAAGCAGCAAGAGCAGCAGCGTAAAGCAGCAAACAGAAAGAGAGCAAGATATAATAGAAGCGTTCATGATGCCTCAGACGAATATGAATCTTCTTCCTCTTCTCCAGACCCTGCTACACCTCCTGCTATGGCGAGCCGTGTGTTCATGGCTATGTTTATGGCTATCACTTTCTTATCTACCTCACCGCTGACGACAAACACTACACCAGCAGAACATCATCATGTCTCAAGAACGCCGACTGCACCTGTAAAAGAAGACCTGAATGCCCCAGTACTTTCTACTTCTATCTTTACCTCGCTCTTTCAATTTGATAGCACGTGGTAAGTACCGTAAAAGTGTTCTTCCGTCTAATATTAACATAAATGCTTCTTTTTTAAAAGGTCAATGATACGAACTGTCATGTTTGTTATCTGTCTCCTGCAGTTATTCTTACCTTACATTCGATCTTTCTTCTTTGGCTCTTCTCTCAAACTGAAACGAGTTAACCCAGCTAGACGCTTGGCTTCTAACTATGTAAACCGCAAGGAAGTCAATAATGTGACACCTGGTGACTTAAAGTGCAGACAAATGTACTCTATCTTGAACCAATCTGGCCGACTCCTTCCTCGAGACATAATTGTAACCATTTTTGGTTTACTGAAAGAAACGCTCCGCTTATTTGCTCACCATGTACTTGGCTATGACATTCTCTATGGCGATCATGACTTGCTCACACCTGAGGAAGAGTGGGGCCAGGTCTGTAAGTGGATCAAGTTGAACGAAACCCTCTGTCTTGGTGGTAGCGGTAACGTCTCTCGTCTGTCTATGCTCTATGCTTGTTTCCGCATGATCAATCTTGTCGACTTGCTGGACGAAGACAAGCACGACCATGTCTATCAAACTCATGCTCGTGCTTATGCCACAGCTGCCATGCAAGTGGCCATTGCTATTCCTCGCCGAGCCTTGGCTGACAGATTATCTAATTATTTCTGGAAGCACGCCATCTACCATATCCAAAAGAACGACCAAGATATCGGATTTGAAGAAAGTAATCAATGGATGCTCTCATTAGCCTGGTTGGACCCTGAACAAGAACATGAATCTATCCGAAGCATGCCAGAGACACGTGTGTGGGCAGAGGCTATCGAAATGTTCTTGAACCAGACGCGTCTGAACTCTAAGCGAAATGGTCTCTCGATTTCTTACACAGCACCCGTCTTGGTCCCTGTGGCTATCCTTTCTACTCTCCACTTGCTTGATAATCTCCGTATTCAATTCGATCGACTGGTAACCCTCATGGCAACCACTGAGGATAACACTAATAGCGACGATGAACGTGATGATGATAATAGCAGTGAAATCAGCGATGCTATCGAAACTGAATTCTCAAACATCATGCTCTTGACTGAATCAAATGACGAGAAAGAAGAAACAAGTACGGATCAACAACGTTTGGCTTACTGGTTAGCTGCTGTGGGCGCAACTACCGAAGCACTCTGGAAGAACAAGATGGATCAAGTCGAGAAGTGGCTTCCTCATCTTATCCAACGCGTGCCTCGTTCGATGACGTCTAGAGGATCTAGTGTGGCACAAAAGGCAACCTTGAACCAGCTGGATGAATTGATCAAGAAGACCATGATACATACCCTCGTTGGCTCTGTTCTCCTCAAGGACAACGACGTTGAAAAACAAAAACAAGGCCTGGCTGAACTCAAAAGCGCTGAATCGCTGCGTACAACAATACGTAAACAACAGTCAAAGATGACAAGCCATTCTGCAACCAACGAAGATGGACATGATCTCGAATCTATCGTTCTTTCCCTTGCTGACTTTGTCGTTTCTTTCGTTGGTCTCGAGGCATGGATCACGGCTATGAAGCTCAACCAAGATGTGGTCGAGGTTGAAGACCGTGTGAGAGAAAGTACGCTTGCGCTGCGAAGGATGATTCGACATCCTTATTTGCAAATGCTGGGTGAGAATCAGTCGATCGTTGACCGCCTCACTCGACTTGGTCGATTTATCACTCATCATCCAGGAGATGCTGATTCTGCTTGTGATCTAACAGATGAAGATAACATTGTAGACACTGAAGATAATAACGCTCACCAAATCGTTATTAAACGAGCAGAGAAAGCTCAATCTATACTTCATGGCTTACTATAGATTACTATATACACACATATACATATATACACATATAAGAAATTATTCGCATACAATTTAAAATCAATAACAATTACACTTTAGTTGATTATCAATCTTTTTCTTTATTGTTTTCAACTTGAAAGCGTATAATAATATAAAAATGAGCTTGATATTTTTGAGAGATATAAAAGATAAATGTGGTCAGCACTTATAAATAACAAGTAACTGAAAAAGTCGTTAGAGACTTCATATAAATAGTCTGACCTTGACTTCTTTTTCTTTGGACCAAAAAGTAAGACCAGCTATTCTCCAGCTAGCTCTAAGGTATGTTATATTCTTTACTGTTGCAAGAAACCTATATGTAGTATAGATTGTCCATCGAAACTAACTCGGCGTTAGCTGGGGGTAGTTTGGTTGTTACCAAAGTTTGGTCCCATCCGCTCTCTTTCTTGCCTGTTTTTTTTTTTCCCTTCTTTCTCCGGGCCAGTTATTGCTGGCCCTTTTTAATGCACTTTTGGTAAGGTACTGATAAGCTCTTTTACAAGTTTACTCGTTTTTCTTGCTTCTCTTTTTTTCTCTTATAAACTCTCTTCTTTATAATGCAAGTATTTAATATCAATTCAATAACTGATTTACTAATCATTTCTTTATTCGTTCTTTTGCTTCTAATGGGCCCTCCTTTATCATTGTTTGTTGTCTCAAATTATCATTTTTCTATCAGTGCACGAATAATTTGTGAATAAAGTGTAGTAAAGACTATTAGATACATTTATCCGTTTTGCCTTTGTCGGCATAAAAAGTATGCAGAAAGGTTTACACTTGAAGACATGGACTAAAATTTGACTATAAACAGCATCTATTCTTGATATTTCATAAACAGAATGGGTATATGATATTTTATGCGCTAAGTCTCTTTGGTAGCAAGTTAGGACGGATAGTATGGTATGTCGTAATGTGATATAATTGTTTTATGAAGTGGGCATCTTTTTATGCAACCTTTTGATAATTATGGTAAAAACAGAAAAAGTTTTCCCAATTATGATAATAAATACTCTGTGCTTTTAGAGTTTATGCCAAGATTATATCCATCATGAAGAGTATCACCTGCTTCATAACCTTCTTGGTCATTCCTACTTTTACTATTGCTGCTTGTATTTATAATGTTCATACCGACTCTGCCGACTATGGTAAAAATAAATTTCATATACTTGACAAGTGTCATCCTCCTCCATGCAAGGATACAGAAGTTATTGTGCCATTTCCTGCTCCTGGTTTGACACCTATTAACATGTGTTGTCCAAGTGAATTAAGTGATCACTTTTATATTCAATGGTGAATCAATAAAAACGATTCCAGATGCATATCTATCGTCTTTTTTTTTTTACATGTCGCATGCTTTTTAGGAAGATGATACTCACGAGGCTTCTATTGCTTATCTAAACAGAAATCACTTTTGGTTTCATCTTTAAAGAGCAATGAATAAACAAGCCCCTCTATGTTAAAAATTAGTATAACTTTATAGTACGTTTTATTAATAGCTCATATACATCCTAAATGAGGTATGAAAAATAGAGTATATACTCTCAAGGTATTCTCAATCACAAATGATATATCCATGGTTACATGATGTCATGTTTGTCATCTATTTCGCAAAAATTATTTAAAGATCAGCCATCTATTTTTTTATTCTTTTTCTTTGTGTTTATATATTTCAACAAAGATGACAAGCGATACTTTATATTCAATATTTGAACAAAGAAAAGATGCTAGGAAGCCAGCCATTATCATTCCTAAATCTGCCCCTATACCAACCACTATCACATACCATCAATTACTGGACATCATTCACGACTTTTCAAACAAGCTATCCAATCTAGTACCCGCGAGTTACTTGGAGCCCGGCAGGTCAATCTCGATCAGCTATCCAAACTCATTGGAATTTGTCGTTGCATTTCTGGGCTCTACTTTTATGAACTTGATAGCCTCTCCTTTAAATCCGGCGTATACCGAAGATGAATTTAACTTTTATTTGGAAGATGCCAAAAGTTCTGTACTCGTATTACCCAAGGGTGCACTAAATCAAGAAAAGAATCCTGCCATTTTGGCTGCCAAGAAACAAGGTGTATTTGTAGTCGAGATGCACTGGAATGGTTCTCAAATGGAAATCAATTCTCATGCACCATCTGAGTTCAGTCAGCAACCTCATCGTCAGATACATAGCTTCAACCCGAAACCAGATGAACCTGCATTGTTATTGCATACCAGTGGAACGACGGGTAGACCTAAAGGTTAGAATCATGTGAAATCATGCTTATGTCCTCCTTTTTTTTTTTTTACTAATCGAGGGCAACAATTAGGGGTACCTTTAACTCATCTTAATTTGGTAACATCTATGCGTAATATAATCAATACTTATGAACTCAATACGCAAGACCGTACGCTTCTCGTGATGCCATTGTTCCATGTCCATGGCTTGATCTGTGGTCTATTGTCCACTTTACTATCCGGCGGTACTGCTGTCATTCCTCAAAGATTCAGTGCTTCTCACTTCTGGCCTGATTTCAAGGATAATCACTGCAATTGGTACACAGCCGTGCCTACTATCCATCAAATCTTACTCCGCAATCCTCCGAAGGAAGTACCGCTTATTCGCTTCATTCGCTCATGTTCTTCCAGTCTTGCTCCATCTACTCTCGAAGCACTCGAAAAGCACTTCAAAGCACCTGTTTTGGAAGCATATGCCATGACGGAGGCATCTCATCAGATGACGTCCAACCCTCTACCTCATCGCGGTCCCCATAAGTCGGGCTCAGTCGGCTTGGGTCAGGGAGTAGAAGTCGTCATTTTGGACGAACAAGGAAACCCTGCCGAGTTAGGAGAGGTCTGTATCCGTGGTAAAAATGTCACCAAGGGGTACTTGAACAACCCCGAAGCAACGGCCAGCTCTTTTACAAAAGACGGATATTTCCGTACAGGTGATCAAGGCAAAAAGGATAAAGACGGCTATCTGATCCTAACCGGCCGTATTAAGGAGTTGATCAATCGTGGCGGCGAAAAGATTTCGCCGATAGAGCTAGATGGTGTTCTCTTGAGCCATCCAAAGGTCGCAGAGGCCGTTAGTTTCGGTGTCCCTGATGAAATGTATGGGCAAGAGGTACATGCTACAGTCGTTTTGAAAGCCGGTGTCAAGGAGGATGAAAAATCAATCGAACGTGAACTCCAAGCTTACTGTCAGTCTAAACTCGCTAAATTTAAAGTTCCCAAGCGTATTTATGTTACAGACATTATGCCAAAAACAGCCACTGGTAAAATCCAGCGTCGTAAAATGGTCGATGTGTTCTTTAAGGAACCTGCTAAACCTCAGGCTAGATTGTAGATAAATTATTTAATAGACACGTGATTTAATAAACGTTGATTTTTTTTGCTTGTATACAGTAACCACAGGTTGCATCATTGTTTGCTTTTTTTTTTTTTTTTTTTTTTTTTTTTTTTTTGCTCTGTATAAATAAGGGGGTATAATCCAAATGTAAAACGTATCTAGCCGGTTTTACCAATACGTCTGACTGTACCTGATGGTAAGTTGGTAAATAGCTCGTAGATCTCTGCTTGTTCGTCGCAATATTGTAAAAGTTTGTTCCTTTCCTCTCTTTGTTGCAGAATATCCAAAAGTTGCTTTATGTCTCCCTTAACATATTCATCAGCCCAAGCAATGTGTTCTCCTGTTAACTTGGAGTCATATAAATGTTTGGAAAGCTGTATAAACTGTGGACGTTCCAATAGATCATATGCCTTGAAGAGAACCGTCTGCGATGCATATACATTCTTTGAGAGTTGAACAATAACAGTTGGAATTACATGGCTATGTTCTTTTTGATACTCTTCTGGCTCAGAATTAGCCTTTTCCAACAAGTCTTCAAACTTCGTCTTATCCTGTGTTGCGGTCTCTTTTGTTGAACAGCTTGAGCCTGTGAAGCAGCCTGAGCAAGATTGACAGTTCATGAAAAAGAAATATAAAAGAGTGGCTTATTTAGAGAAAAAAAATTAAAAAGGATAATAATTTGTGTCAAGCCATTTGTTGCATATAAAACTGTAGTTGCTCTTTATTGCTTCAAATGACTCCCATATGAAGTATCTTTAACTTTTTGACCTGTCGAGTATCATGATATACGTTACACACAGCTACATAATGAACTTCTGCATAAATCCCCTGAGTAGATATTTATATGCAGGCGCACTGTAATAGATACACACATGGTAATCACCCAATTATGTAGATCAGTAATACGTTGCTAGGCAATATTGAGATTATCACTCACACATCAAAGTATATGTATCTACAAGGACCCATTTACTGCTTTTATAAGTATATCATAGGGCTTTTTGATGGTCATTCAAAAAAAAAAATCAATAAAGGTAAACAGTAAATAGAATGTTGGCAAAGGACATAAAGTGTAGGTTCGCAAGGGATTTTTTAGTGTCATGTTTCAGATGCAAGCATTCGCTGTGATTCGCTGTTGATCATTATTCATAATTACAGCTTCATCGTGAAAGAAGATCAACATCATACCGTGTATATTAAAGATGATTCCCATGGCTGGATGTCATCTTTGCTTCAATGATAAGAGAATAGGGAAATAACATTTAAATGTCCGTTTCCTAGTGTGATGGTACCCAAAAGGATATTTAAGGGATTTTTACCTTGATATTCGGCATCAAATCAACCCGACTTCTCTCTCTTTGTTTGCAACTGATGCATGCAAAGAAGGATATGTTTATATTTTACTGCAATATCAGGCCTTGATGAGTAGTGCAACAGTTTTACATTGATTATCTTTCAAAAAAAAAAAAAGTAGTCGATCTTTCGTCATTAGCAAATCAAAACAGTACTATTTTATATTCAATTATTTCATCATTATCTAAGCGAGAGTCAATCAAACCTATTCAGCCTTTGCATAAAAGCCCTGTTCCTTTTTGCATCAATAGACTTTTTTTTTTAGCTTATATAATTATCATTTCTTTTTTAAAAGCTTTATTATATTTGTTTTTCTCCTTTGTAAATAAAAAGGTACACGGTCAATCTTTTTTATATCTTTTTATACCCTTTTCTTTTTGAAAAATATGCTTACCCACATAAAAGACTTTATTCGATTAAAGAAAGAAGAATATAGAACTAGACATATTAATAACACCATCAATCATAGTTCACATCAACAACACCTCATGGAATCTCGCACTGTACCAAAACAACAAGCACTCAATGATAGATTTGATCTGCATCGTAAGCAAAACAACAATACAGACTATGCTACCGTACCAAGATCAGTCTCAGTAAAAGAAATTAAAAGATCATCCAATGCAGCTGAAGAACTGGCAACGATGGTCATGGAACAGAATAATAAAAAAAGGAATCAATTGCCTCATAATGAATTAGATCGGTTCAAGATTCTCAAAAAGATTGGAGAGTAAGATCTACATAATTTCTTGATGACGCAGGCATATTCACGTTGTTTGTTGTAGTGGTGCATTTTCAAACGTCTATGCTGCTCGAGATATAGTAACAGGCAAGAAAGTAGCGATTAAAGTAGCGCAAAAGCCAAAAGCTGGAAAAGTAAGCTTTTACTTTTTATTAAAAAACATATAAAAAGTAATTCATTGATTAGAATAATGGTCATCGACACTTACATTCAAGTATCCAAAAGAAACCAAAGGCCACTGAGGTATATAATATAAATTTATACTAGTTTATTGTTATTGATGATATCATCGTTTGCTAATGCTACTTCTTTTTGTTTTCGTTAGCGTGCTAGCATTCTAAAAGAAGTACAGATCATGCGAAATATTCGACACCCAAATATAGTGCAGCTTATTCATTATACGGAAACAAAGGATAATTACCTCCTTACCATGGAGCTCTGTGAGGGTGGTGAACTATTTCACCAAATTGTTAAATTAACTTATTTCAGTGAAGAGCTCTCTCGTCATGTCATAACTCAAGTAGCTGCTGCCGTAAAATACCTTCATGAAGAATGCGGCGTCGTACACAGGTTTGTTGTAGAAGAAAACAATAAAGTGAAAAAACTAATCCCATATGTTTTTTTTTTGTTTTTGTTTGTAGGGATATCAAACCTGAAAATATCTTGTTTGATCCGATACCCATTATACCTTCCAAGCATCGTAAGCTTCGTCCGACAGACAATGAAAGCAAGATTGACGAAGGAGAGTTCATCAAAGGCTACGGTGGTGGTGGTATCGGCCGAGTGAAGCTGGCTGATTTTGGGCTTTCTAAAGTTATTTGGAACAATCCGACATTCACCCCTTGTGGTACCGTAGGCTACACTGCTCCAGAGATCGTATGTGACCAACAGTACTCTAAATCCGTTGACATGTGGGCCATTGGCTGCGTGCTCTATACAATCCTATGTGGTTTCCCTCCGTTCTATGATGAATCAATTCAAAGCTTAACAGACAAGGTCGCAAGAGGCGAATTTACTTTCCTGAGTCCTTGGTGGGATACGATAGGCCGTAGTGTGAAAGATCTGATACGTCATCTACTTTGTGTCGACTCTAAAAAGAGACTAACCATTGACGAATTCTTTAATCATCCTTGGATAACAGAGAAGGAAGAAGGTACTAAACCAAGCACAGGTTTGCAGCCTTCTACCCGAGAACAGATCCGATTGAACCAGGCGCATAAATACCAACCATACTGCCATGGAGAACAAGAGCTTACTCCACCAAAGGATCAAGAAGATGACACAGTCATGGTCGAAGCGCCCTATTCAACACCTGATGCTGCTACTCTGCGTGAAATATTTGATGTTACCTATGCCGTGCAAAGAATGGGCGAAGAGCAACCAGATGCAAAGCATCATCATAATCAGACACATCACGAGCAATCACTGAATAAAACAGTAGCTAATAAACATGTACCGGTGCCACAGACCCAGCAAAACCAACACTTACCCATTGCCCAGAAACTTGCACAGCATAGTCGAGGGGTGGCAAATCCAATGCATTATCAACACCAGCAACAGCCGTACCCTCACCAGTCTGGAGCAAGCCCTGTGGCAGGACCTACACTAGCACTGAATGAGTTCAAGCTGGATATGAATAAGGCGACCTTATTAAAAAATCGTAAAGGCATGATGAAAGCCCAAGTGTAAATTTCCTTTTTTGTACAATAAACTTTGTGTGTGTAATTATCGGTCATTAAAATTTGAAAGTGTTTGTTCATGCAAACGTCTTGTTTTTCCTTTTTCTTTTCTAAAAGAACATGAATACTGAAGTAAGGGCGCCTGGAGAAAAGTTTGATATAGAAGAACATTCACTGTCTCATTACATAGATGCAAGGTATAAGCAGATCCTTGGCCGTCATGACCATTACTTATTTTTTTCTTTCTTTTACAGTCAACTGGGATCTCGAGCTGTAGGAAATGACAATAGAATGACAAAAGGCAATGAAAGCCCAGAGCATAGACGCAGCTCAATCTCAACTGCACACGTAGAGTCTTCTCTTGTTGACCCTTCTAATGAATATGCCATATTCGCATACGATCAATTTGCTGCTTTTTGTGCGGACCTTTTATTGATAAAGCCAGTCATTGACGACACTGTCACATCATTTGCGACAAATGTACTTACAATCATAGCATCGCCCACATTTGATTTGGATATGCAAGAACTAAAAAGACGTATAGAACAGCTACTGCCGACAGCGTCTTCTGTGACAGATGAAAGTCCAAAATACAAGTATTGTCGAGGTGCAAAGCTAGCATGGTTGGACTTTGAACAGCTCTACAACATGGCTGAGCGAGTTGTAAACTGCAGTAAGGCCGGTAGTGGATTGACAATACTCGATGAAGATGATGGCGAGGAAGAAGATGAAAGTATTGAGACGCGCGATCAAACAAAGCGGATGAGTGTGAAAGGAGACGTTCAGTATATTCATCAGCCAGTTACCACACAAATCACAATGCGACAGACTAGAGAAGACGCTTATCCTAATTTTGTCGAGCACAACCGAGAAGATATGCCTTCTGATATGCAATATGATAAAGACATAACCCCGTTTGATAGCGAAGATGAGAATATATAGTAATAAAGGTTCATTGTGATCAATTTATTGCTTTTTTATTCGATTTCAGTTGTAAGATGCAGTTGCTCCATCTTCAACTGGTCGATTTTTGAAGATAATAGCCCGACTTTGTTTGACTCGAAAGAAAAAGCTGACTTGGCTGCTTTTGTTCTCTACAAAGACGGTCGTAGAAGTATATTTGGCAAAGAAGCGATGCAACAAAACAGTCATTAAAGAAAAGCTTGATTGGCTTACAAAAGTATATCAAAAATCATGCTCAATCAGAACCTACTGCTTCTTGTGATGCTGTAAGAAAGAGATCTACTCAGTGTAGCATCTGTATTGCATCTCGGAGGAGATTTGCACGATCACAAAATGGTATACAAGTTTATGTCAAAATAAGAGCACTGGATCATTTGCCAAATATTTGTACGCCCAGTTATTAAGAAAGCGCACTACAGGTGGTCGTGCTGGGCGTAAAATATTATACGTTGTGTAAGAGGAGGGTAGTGTAGTGCTGTAAAAATGCGCAATTGATAAACACTACTTTGTACTAATATTATGTTTGAAGTCTTTTTAGCGTATAATATTAGCAATTATCAAAGTAGATGCTAGAGTTAATCAATGAGCTGAAGACGGATGACTTTGAAATCAAAGAATGTTCCTCAGGATTATGGTCGTGCGCACAGTGTTGCCGATGTCTTAAGAATAATAAGATAAATATTTGTAACAATAAACGATATACAGTCCTCTTCCATCAAAAACCCCCTTTTTCTCTTTCGTGCGCTCTACCTTTACGTTTTTAAGACGAACTATTGAAAGAACTTTGTAATTGCTATTTGATCCAAAAGGAAAACATAGCTCGGATATAGCACATATTATGAGTACCGCCATTTGGCACCGGTGGCACTGTATCACCCTTTTTATTGTTAAAAAAAGGAGTAAAGAAATAGGCATGGCAGTGGCTCGATCTTGGCGCTTCGCCCACTCTGTGCGAATTGCAACATGTGTATTTTCGCTTCTTTAGCGATTCTATAACAAAGTAACTCTATCTAATCATCAGCTTTCATGTCAAACTCTAAAATTTTGAATAAGGTTTTAAAAAATCGTTCGAGTAGCTTTATACAAGCTTTTGTCGTGTTAATATAAAGTAAAAAGTTGTTTACATTTAAAAAACAATAACGGAACACAAAAGGTTGATCAAATGACGAAAGACTTGTTACCTCAAGGCGGTCTTGTAACCTTCTTTTTAAACGATGTAAGGAATGGGCTAGAGGATTATACGTGGGTTTGATTTATAATTAAAGGATCCTGGTCGTAGCAATAGTCGAACTTGCCCCAAGTTTGAGTTTTTTTTTTTGTCAACTCTCGTTAAATGGGTTCCTGGGAACAACTGTCATTTTATCGGAAATAGAATATATCGGTCTTTCTTCTTGAAAGAGCAAGTGACAACATACAAGGAAATGTAGATGAAATTGTGAGTATTTAGCTTTTATTTGCGTAAGTTATTATAGAGCAAATCCTAACACTTTCTTGATTCTATTTCTCTTTCCGTTTTCTTTTCTTTCCTTTTTTTTGGGCGGAAAGCTCATTGAAATGGAAAGTTGTGCCACAATATAAAAGGGGGAATAAAAAGGGTTTATCTTTATTACTTGTACCTTCCGAAATAAATTATTAGACAGTCAATCGCTAAAAATTTTGAGAAAGCTTAGGCAGCGTATAATTGGAGGCATATTTTATTTTGCTATTAATTGTCTGTACAGCCAGACAGGCGTGTTGAGTCTTGATCTCCCCGTCTTACTTCTATTAGGACTTGTCTGTGAGCAAGAGATAAAAATGCTTGAACAAAGAGGCTTTTTACCACATAGTTGTTTAAGTCGAATTCACTGATTCGCTCCTTTCATTCGTAAAAATAAGTACATGCATCACTATTTTATTAATAACGCTTACTAGTTCGTATAATGGCTTTACTAACTCAGGTTTTCAAATGTTTTTAATATTTGTTTTTAGAGAAACACTACATGCACCAGAAAATACACCAGAAGCTAGACTAATTCTACGTGCGCTATCTCCAGATATTACCTATGATGTTGTCCAACAAAACTTTTCGTCATTTTCGTTTGTTTATTTTCAAGAAGAAAAAGAGATAAAAGAAATGCTTTTATTTATTTATTCTAATTTTATGTTGTCAGTCTATCAACAAGGTAACAAAGTCATTCACATGTGTAATTATGATAAATTCATATTTTGTATCAGAGAGGGTGAACTAGACAGCCTTAGGTTAGGCAAAAACTTTAGTTATGTGAAGTTGTATAGTGTCTCTACATGTAGTGCTTTGAAGAAGCGTCCGCAGTGTTAGCTTGTCTTCTGGTGCATGTACTGTTCACCTTGTTTTTATTATTATAGCGCGATTTGTATATTCATATGCAAAAAGAAACTGTTGGCACAAAATACTTTAGAAAAAGAGCCTGAAGAAGCAAATCCAAGAATAAAGGTGCTATTACTAAAGTACTCATGAGTTTCTTAAAATGTGTATAGAAAAAAGGAGTAGGCTACTATATACATTGGCAACATCGTCATAACAAGGCATTATCAGGACAGTCTCAGTGAAAAACTGAAGGCATAAAAAAAAGATATATTACAGCTCACATGGTAGGGGAGTAAAGACATATAACCTTTTAATGACTATATCGGATGCCTTAAATGAATATTATACATTATGACAAGGCAATGCTCACAGGATATATTAAAGGCTCTGTGATAATCTCTTGAAGAACGTCCAATGATATAATCAAGGTCTTATTTGAGAGGTTGCAATGATATCAACATCTAAATATCTATTTGATCAATCGGCCGGAAATCTCTTGGTTCCCGTACACAAGGAAATGTCTGTTTCCTTTCTTGAGGCACATAACAAATTCCCATATATGGTAAATGCGTGTATCACTTTCTCTTCTACAGTTTGCCGCCCTACACTTAGTATCACATGTACTAATGTCAACAAAGAAAAAAAAAGGAGTTGTATTATGTTTATTTTTATTATCGCTAAAAAAAAAGTTTAAAAAGGTGCCCTTGTTAACTTTTTCTTTATTTTCTTTTCTTTTTTTTTCACAAAGTACAATGTCTGTTATAGTAACTAGATCCTGCGATATAATTCGCCATGGTAACCATTTTTCTTCGACATCATTACTATAATTATTTATTCCTCTTTTTTTTTTTAGACGCAAACCATGAGGCTATCGTCGACATAAAACGAAAGAAAGTTCCCCGATTAGGACCATTTTTATTATTAAAGACACTAGGTGTAGGCGAGTTTGGTAAAGTAAAGATGGGAAAACATATAGAAACAGATCAAAAGGTTTATTTCAATAATGTCCAATATCATCACGTGGGGTTTTAACCTGAGTCTTTTTAGGTAGCTGTCAAACTTGTAAGAAAAGACCATATTGATTCCTCGAGCCAATTAGAAAAGATACGCATGGAAATTGAAATATTAAGAGTAAATAAGACAATAGATGGAATGGAGAGACCTGCAGTTCTGACGTACTTTATGTATAGACTTTGAATCATCCATACATAGTCAAGTTATTAACTGTAAATGAGACTGATGCTTGCATAGGCATAGTTTTGGAATACGCTGAAGGTACCATCATTTTATCCAGGGGAAGACGTCATTCAATTATTAATTGCACGTTGTTATATAGGTGGCGAATTATTTGAGTATATTTATAGACAAAAGTATCTGCAGGAAGCTGAAGCACGTCGACTTTTTGCTCAATTGATAAGCAGTATTTACTACATGCATGAGAAGAACATCGTTCATCGTGATTTAAAGCTAGTAAATGTCCTTTTGTACTTTTTTTTTACCTGCATTTACTTACTTTTAAACATTATAGGAAAATATATTACTAGATGCTCAAGGCAATCTTATTGTTACAGATTTCGGATTTGCCAACCAGTTCTCGCCAATTACAGGTGATTTGATGTCCACATCTTGTGGTTCTCCTTGCTATGCCGCCCCTGAACTTGTTATGACGGGAAATTTATACTCGGGAAAAGCAACAGATATCTGGTCTAGTGGCGTCATTCTTTATGCTATGCTGTGTGGTTATCTGCCATTTGATGATGATATCAAGAATCCAAATGATAATGTTGGTCGCCTTTATCGATATATCATGGTCAACAAACCCAAATATCCCCATCGTCTATCTGATGACGCCAAGGATATAATTGGAAAAATGCTCGTGCCAGATCCAAGCAAGCGATCTAAAATTGAAGAAATCATGGCACATCCTTGGTTATACGAATACGCCGATCTATTCTCTAAATCAATAGAAGAGCTCGAAATGGAAGCCCAGTTGGTCAAGCAAATGCTCTTGAGACATACCTTGTCTCCTGAACCTAGTTGTGGCAATAGCGAATACTGCTCAAGTTGCTGCGAGAGTAGAGTATCTAACATTAGCTCTTCATCTTCTTCTCTTGCGTCGTCCTCTTACTCATATAAAGCTAAAAATGAAATTGACATTGGAACCATTCAAGAACCTACAGAAAAAGTCAATATTGAAGATCCTATAAAAGATGATCTGCAGGAGGAAGAGCAGCTATCACAGCAGCAAAAAGACCAAGTTATAGACAACAGCGATGATGATCTTGTTATATCTCAGACATCGAGCAAAAAGGAGCACGAGCCTATAGAAATAGTAGAAGAATACCAAATAAAGCAAGAAGATGAGATAGAAGATGAAATAATACCGATAGCTCCAATTCGTCATGATAACAGCTCAGTACATGCGACACAAGTACTTCCCACAAACGATCAAACAGGAGTAACAGCACCTCATGTAGAATCTGAGGATTCAAAAATACAGAAACAATCGTCACTAAATAAAACAAGCAACACCAATGTCAAATCAAGCGTACAAAAAGAGCGAACAAACAATAAACCAAATCCAGGAAATACTTCGCTTAGAGCAAAAATTTTCTCAAGTGTACG
This sequence comes from Rhizopus microsporus ATCC 52813, assembly GCF_002708625.1. Classification (NCBI taxonomy): domain Eukaryota; kingdom Fungi; phylum Mucoromycota; class Mucoromycetes; order Mucorales; family Rhizopodaceae; genus Rhizopus; species Rhizopus microsporus. Next base: position 96,273 of record NW_019671949.1, on the reverse strand, counting down.
TATCCGTCCTCAAAAGCAGTCGAAAGCCACCAAGCAAGACAAGGGAAGCGACGTGAATAAAGAAAAGACGATCAAACAAAAGAACAAGCGAAATTCATGGCAAGCGCTTATGCATCACGGTCATTCTTTTGAGGTTCCTGCACCAACCCCACAACAAACAAAAAGCACTGGCTTCATATCTTGGTTGAAGAATAAGGCTCATCATAAGAACAGTAAGTTTTTATTACTTGACGTTGATGTTTGTTAACCTTATTATATAAGAACACTGCGATGCTTCAAGAGATGTGAGTTCCTCACTGATACCTAATTACTCAGGCTCTTTCTCTAGCAAGAGCGTCACACCGTCTACTTTTACAGATCTAAGAGTATATACAGGCGCATTGAATCAATTAGCACTTACCTCCAAATCACCAATGGAGGCGTTGCTAGAGATTACAAAAATATTGGTAATCTTGGGTATTGACGTAGAAAATGACGGGGGTTACAAGTTGATATGCACCAGACGAGCATCAAGTAGTGCAGCCATTTATGGTCACTCAGAGATTGATTCAGGAGAACAAGTCCAATTTGTCATCGAAATATGTAGCCTTAAAGATGTATTTGGTCTGTTTTGTATAGATATCCAGCCTTTGAATAGCGATAATGTGTATCAATTTATTGGACAAAAGTTATTAGACCTATTGCATCTGGGAGGAACTATAAAGGGCGCAGGATATCATGAAGCTATCCTTCAATACAATGCCTCCAGTTCCAAATGATGGTTATTTTAAATTTTGGGAATAAAAGAGTTGTGTATAGTTTGCTTCAAATATCTATAATATCATCACGTTCAACAGCAGCTTTGACTATCTTTGTAATGAAGCAAATTATCAAAATAATTTTAGGTAGCTGCTTCATTACAATGATATTTTTTCATTTTACTAGAATCCCATAAATATTTGAAGTTGTGTTTCCCATCAGCTATTCATTGTAGCCTAAAGTTATTTTATCATACTCTTCACTAAAGCTAACTGGACAAACATTGCCTGATACCCTTTCAAGGCGCCTTAGGAGTCTTTTTTCATTGCACGCAATGGTTTGCTAGGTAAATGCGATTTTTATCTTGAACAATAATGCATATTCTTTTCCTTGCATTAAGTTTAATAAACATACGTAACTGATACGAAACTAGTCATTTTAGAACAATGCCAAAAAAAAGCAATGATTATGCTTTACTAGGCGATGACAAGCCATCTTATGAGGTTATTCATGTCATCATTACTTTAAATAGCTTTATTCCAAGCCCCTCTTCAGCCTCTCTCATCAGGACATTGAAAACTGGGTGTTAATTGATATTATATAGAGAGCTTCTTTATGAACTGTATGTGAAACATGTACGTTAAAACGATAACTTTCCCATGGCATGACCAACTATCTTTTAACCGGTATAGTTTTCTGTATTTTCTTTTTTAACATTCTGGCAAAATAATTAAGAGAATAAGCTAATTGTACAAAGACATGGACAGTTCAAAACAGTCCTTTTCTTAGATAAGTACATAATTGATATTTCTTTTTCCCTTTTTTACATGTGTTTGCGTGATGTGATGCTGACATACCATCGAAGGGTATTTATTCCGAGGATAAGGGACCAAGGATATCGTCTATAAAAGTTATCCGCGGAATTGATTCTCCCCTTCCATGTGCCTAGTGCTCGTATCAAATACGGACTGAGCTGTGCAACACCACGGACGCGGCTAGATTTCATTATTTTAAAAGGTGACACTGGTGTAATTATTGGCATGACAATGGTCAACCATGCCTGACAGATCAAGAAATTGGAATGATATTAAAATAACTTAAAGTTAAGCTTAGAATCCAATATGCCAATAGAAATAAAAGAGGGAGAAGAATAGCAAGGGGAATGGTGTCATATCCATATGGAAAGTTGAAGGCTATTTGATAACTCGTTTGCGGCAGTTAAAATATGCTTCTTTATTTAGCAACTTTCTATTTTTTTGAAAATCCTCGCTTATAAAAAAAGTAACAGAGAAAAGATATCAATTCTTTTTTCATAATCCCCTCCTTTCCTTCATGTCAGCATCTGTTGTCAAGCAAAGTGTTGCCAGCAAAGATATTCAGCCAAGACAAAAGAGATTCAAAGTAGGAAAAGCATGCTTTACTTGTCGAGAGAAGAAGATCAAGGTGGGATTAAGATAAATGTAATTCTCCTAGGAATTTAACAATAATAAACTTCCATTAGTGCGATGGAGTTCAGCCTTGTATGCAGGTAAAATAAAAGAAATAGATATGGAGGACGATATTAACTTTGTGTATATTAAATAGTGTAAAGGTAAAGTGGACAAGTTATAGAATCAATCTGTATCAGAATAATAATAATATAATAATAATTAAATTACACAGCAAGAAAACGACCTTGCACATTTTCCAAAGATGGAATGTTAGATAATAGTGACCATATTGCAGACGAAGGAGAAAAGAGTGACCATGTTAAGAAGAAGATAAAGACAAAGAATAGCAGCAGCAATCATAGCAGCCATAGCAACGATAGCAACCTTAGCCATGGCAACAGCAGAAGCAGTAATGCGAGCACTAGTACCAGCAGTAGTAGTAGTAGTAACAGTAGCGCTAGTAGAAGGAAAGGCAGCAATGATGATAATAATAATTCTATCGATAATCCAACAGAGAAACAAAAGACAGTTGACATATTGGATAAATTAGCTAACCTGCTACCAGGTGAAGGGAAAGAAGGAAAGTGGGAGATTGATGATGGCCATTTGAAACTAAGAGGACATCATTTTTATTATAATAATCCTGCAGAAACAAATGATGATATAATAGAAATGCCTGATAGAACAGTACAAAAAGAATTAATCAACTTGTATTTTAATCATGGATATTCTGTATTCCCTATTCTTCCAAGGAAATTGTTTTTGAAGCAATTTGAGATGGAAACAGATCAAGAACTGATGCAGCCATTATTATTATTTGTCCTATTTGCATTTGGAGCACAGTATAAAGGAAAAAATAGTACGGAGACTGCAGACATCTACTTTAAGCAAGCAAAGCAGTTATTGGACAAGGCATTAAACTATCCAAGGCCAAGTACAATCATTGCATTAGCCTTGATGAGCTTATATGATGGAAACTTTTTTGATAGCAGAAAAAAGATATACAGTTCAATCGCATTTCAAATGTGCTTTGATCTAAACCTGATGAAGGATTACAGTGGAGATTATATTATCGAAGAGGAAAACAACATTGAGATACTTGAATTAAGGAAAAGAATCTGCTGGGGATGTTACTATCTAGACAAGATAATACATATTCAATCAGGCCAGCCTTGGATGATTCGATCAAAAGACATTGAATTGGATATGCCACTGCTACAGCCAGGGGATGATATCACTGAGCATGAAATACTGGAAGTGTTTGTCTCTAGTATGAAATTGATGCAGATTGGTGAAAGGCTGATACAGAATGATCAACATATTATTATTGATAATATACATAATGAACTATTGCATTATCTAAGATCATTACCACCTCACTTACAATGGACGACTACTCAATCTATTATACCACCTATCCCACCACCTCATTCACCGAGAAACTCAATGGTCTGTCAATTGCATATACTCTATAACTTGATTGAATTGATCATATTGAAGCCTTATTCAACGAGCTACAAGCAGAGAATTATCACAGTCTCAACCAATCTGATAAGACTTATCACACTGTTAACAGAGAAGCCAAAGTGGATCTTGAATTATCATTTTATACTATCCACTTTGATTGAATCCATCAAAATTCTGTTAAAATACTCTGCTTGTGAAGTATTGACGATTGCAAGGCATTCGAGATATATGTTTCAGCAATCCATTCAGTTACTACAATTATTTTTGTATGCAAGGAATAGTTTATATGCCACTATTAATGAGTTTGCTACCAAGCTGGATGCACTCCTACTCTCTACCAATGCCAATAATCTCAATCAACATCCATTACAGCAACAGCAACAACAACATCAGCATCAGCAACAGCAAAGTCAGCAAGACATTTATGATTTATTAAACCCATTTATATTACATGATAATAATACGCCATGGTCTATTGATTTCTCAACTATCAAGACCAAATCCTACACGACCCCTTCTGTTACTGCACCATCTTTTACTCCACATCATGATCACTTATTCCATACCTCTTGGAGAGCCGCAATGACCATTCCTGATAGAATTCATTATCCATTTGCAAAACTTCATCTCGACTTTAAGCCTACTGCCACTACGCCTACACCTACGCCTACGACAACGACAACAACACCAAATAGTAATAATACTAGCAGTAGTAATACTAATACTAATAATAACTATGCCCAACATCATGACCTATCAACAGATCAACTTGCCGCTCTGGTTGCTCAAATACAAGAATCAAGCGAAAAAGATAATGGCAGTTCAGCTAGCAATACCAGTACTCCCAATAACGATGATTTATTGTTCACTCTACTATCTGACACACGTCAAAAAGATCATCACCCACATAGACAATCATTTTCTCATCCTTACATGAACGTTGGTCTTGGCATCTATGCTTCTGCCCATCAACACCATAACGATGTCATTCGTCAACATATGCCTGATTCTTCAACTAGACCTGTCTTGCTAAGTCATCAAGGTCAAGCCATTGTAACAAATACAAATGATAATAAAAATAAGTGTTGAATTATTTTCTTTTCCTTTTTTTTTTTTCTTTATGAGTGAAACGACAAGAAAAGAAGATTTTAGACAACAAAAAAAAAAGACGAGAAAACTAAATCAGATAAAAAAGGGTTATTTAACTGTATTTTCTATTTTTTTTTTTTTTTTTGTATCTTTCTGCTATGCTAAGGAGCAGTCTTCATGGTGTTTTTTCTGTATATAAGCCAAAAGGCTGGTATTCAAGAGAAGCAACAAATTATGTTCAGCATGCCTTATCCAATGAGATTCTTGGTCGAGAAAAAAGTAATACGCGATTCAAAAGAAAAGAATTGATCAAGATTGGCCATGGAGGAACACTGGTAAATTTGATTCTTTTCCCCTTTTTCTTTATTGATCATTAATCATGTATAGGATCCAATTGCAGAAGGCGTCTTGGGTAAATTTGTATTTCTTTTGACTAATGAAACCTAACAGGCTTCTTTCTAGTTCTGGGTATTGGAAATGGGTGTAAGGAATTAACCAAGTACCTAGAAGGAAGCAAGGTAAGAAAAAAAAAAGAGAGAGAGGACGTTTTGTTTATATCATTACAAAAAAGGAATATATTGTTACTGCTAAACTAGGTCAAGCAACAGATACATACGATGTAGATGGAAAGATAGTCAAGGAAGGCAGGACTGATCATTTGACATCGAGCTTAGTTAAAGAAACACTGTCTACATTCAAGGGCCAGATCACACAAATTCCACCTATGTAATTCGATGAAGAATATTCAATATGTACATAGACTCATCATAATGATAGATATTCTGCATTAAAAATGAATGGAAAGAGGCTATATGACTATGCGAGAGAGAACATACCATTGCCAGAGGAAATTAAGCCACGAGTAGCATTTGTAAAGGACATTGAGTTGCTGAATTATGGAAATGATACCTGCGTATTTAGAGTTGAATGCGGAGGAGGAACTTATATGAGAAGTATAGTCCATGATATGGCAATCGCAATGGGGACCTTTGGACATATGACAGCATTGAAGAGGACAAAACAAGGATTGTTCACTCTAGATGATACATTGCCATTAGACTGGGAGAGTATATCTCTAGTAAACGTAAAGAGTAAAATAGAAGAAAAGCAACAAATAGTTAGCCTACCGAAGTCTTGATGTTTAAATGAAAAAGATATTGCGTCAAATTGTCATTGTTTATTTATTATCTCTTTCTTCTAACGCACGTAACAGCATTTTAATTCTATATTCTGCTTTATCATTGGCTGTCTTAAGTTCTTGTATTTCTTTCTTTAAGCTTTGAACTTCTGCTTCATTGCTGGTATTATTGCTACTATCTTGTTCTATTGACAATTTAGCGCCAATACAATCTAATGTCATTGCACTCACCTTTTGTATTTTTATTGTTGACTATTCGTTTCAATTGCTCTACTTGTGTTTGAAGAGCCTTAATAGCTACGTCAACTGGAGTATTGCTTAGATAATGTTCCTCTTCTAAAGTCATTCTTATTGTTGAAAAAAAAAAAAAAAAAAAAAAGAAAAAGTAGTCGGCTTGACTTAATATTAAAACTCATCAAAAAGATAGTGACAGGTCAGTTCACCGGGTTTATGAAAGTAGGCCTGACCAATACAAGAAAAATGAAGTGTATAGTATTGAAGAAAGAAAAACAGGCTCTAAAAGCCACATGAGGAGCCAAGTTCATAATATAAGCAAAGCATCGCTCGTCTTGGAGAGATCAGCATGGCTTAGAATACTTGAATACTTTATAAAAGATAATACTTATCGCCTCTCTGAAATTAACGAGGTCATCGGAATAGAAAAGGAAGGGTAAAGTATTGTGATCTTTTTTTTGATCTTCAGCGCGTAAGTCTACAATTATAAAAGTAGATTGTTCCCCTTGAAGACTTCAGATAAGCCAATTACTGCTGTTTGATACATCTCTAGTTATTGAATGCTGAGAGATACTATTTCAATCTTTTGTACTGTTTTTCTAAACTCTGCATTCACTGGCTTTACATTAACATAGGTCAATGCTTATTAGAAGGCGTTGTATGTTCCCCTTTTTGAATATGTGGGGTGCATGAACGTCAATTGTGAGAAACGGATTGAAATTTCTCACGAATCCCTGCTGCATTTCAAATGAACTTATTTCGTTCTTTTCTCTCTCTTTTTTCTTTATTAAAACTATGGCTGTTGTCAAACTCACTCAAGAAGAAAGAGATACCCTTTTATCACCTTTGCTTTCCTCTGGCTGGAGACTCGTTGACAATAGAGATGCTATCATTAAAGAGTACATCTTTACTGACTTTAATCAAGCCTTTGGATTTATGACACGTGTAGCCTTGAAAGCTGATAAGATGGATCATCATCCAGAGTGGTTTAACGTAAGTGGGTCTATTAAAACATTACATCTAACTCACCTATCTTTGTAGGTTTATAACCGCGTCCAAGTCACTTTGAGTACACATGACTGTCAAGGTTTATCCAAGCGAGATATCGAACTCGCCAAGTTTTGTGATGAAGCCAAATAAGATATTATGTAAACAATAAAGGAAAGAGCATACTGTAGGTCTCTTTTTGTAAGAAGATATGATCATGTGTATTCATGGTACACTTTTTCCGGAAACTTTTTGTGCACACTCTTTCCAGAAAGTAAATTCACCTTGGTGGAAAACAAATGCAGTGAATGGCAAGAACAAAATTCATGTAGTACGAAAAATAAATTCGCCCTGGTAGAAAATGACTTCATCTGATTGGCAAGAACAAAGTTCATGTACGAAATGTAATTTCGTCTTGAAGAAAATAAGCGACTCGTGACGGTCGCGTTCTTTCATTTTTTTTCTTTTAAACGATTCCAGGTATTGTTTGTGTTGGCTTGACGCCAAAACACAAAGATAAAAAAAGGCGATTTTGATATGCACTATTAAGATTTCCCACTCTCTCAACGACCCACTCATTTTCGTCCAGACGCTCAAGGTGTCCAAAGGTGTCCAAAGAGCGCCCAAGAGTCCGAACCTCAGGTCCATTTTTCTTTCTCACCTCTCTGCTGTTATCATGGCGACGAAATCAAGTTCGACTGAAAGTGTATATGAATGCGAAGATTCATGCGAATGTGAAAAAAAGGTGTTCCGTTCTTCAAATGCCTTGAAATTACACAAGAATAAGTATCACCATGTTTCCTATATGTTGTATTCAGCTTTAGTGTTATTGAAAAAGGTTATTAAGTCGATGACTTGCGAATTAGATTATTAAGAAGAGCTGAATATTATTAAGTTTGTGGAGAGTTGGGTAGAAATCTATGACTGCTATTTATATTATTGTCGTTAGTATGATTATTTATGCTTATATTATTATTGTTATACTAGTAGCTACTATAGCTATTAGCATATTATATATTATTCTTATCAGACGCGATAGAAGAAAGTAGAATGTATGCTCTACTGTAAGATTATCTCATCAAACACGTCGCAACAGCAACTATTGTGTGGTATCTATTGAAATGTGGGCTTAATGATTTCTGGTTCAAATAGCGTTTGCCGCATGTATCACATTTGAGCTTTTCTGCATCAGAGACTGTCATGGCAATAAGCGAGGAAAAAAAAAAGTTTGCTTTGAATTCAATGTGAAAATTTCTACAAAACATTCAACGGGATTACACAGTCAAAAATTCACATCATCATTATTTGCTGCTTTCTCTGTTCGACAAAGCTGCTGCTATCCTGCTGCAATCTACCAGTGGAAAGCTTGTATGAGGTTTTCAAATCCGGTGTCATATGAAAAAACCATCATTCTTTTTGGGTTAACAACAAATCGATAAAATAAAGATCCTCTGAGTTTTGGCTAATAGATCTCTTCAATCTGGCGAAGAGAGTGTAATTAAAGAACTAAAAGGACATAGCATATTTTGGTAAAGAGACTCACACTGTACTGCCCTTTTTAAGAAACGGTTTGTTCAACTGCTTTACTAAATTTAGCAAAGTCAAGGGAATGTTTTTTCCAAGATTCGATTGAGATGCAAAGAATCTATAATATAATAACATGTCCTTTGTTATATTCTTTTATGAATACAACAAGTAAAATATGAATTGACGCGTTTTTTTTTCTTTCCTGATCCCTTGCCCATTTCCATATTAGATAGGCTACACAAATGAACAAATTAAGAAATAAGGCACGAATGAGATTTTACAAAGAGATTTGAATAGACGGGGATCGTTTAGCAATATATAAAGCTTAATTTTGAGCCTAAAAATAAAAAAAAGAAGGTCAATATGAAAAATGAGGCTTTGTTTACAGAGAATAAAAAGAAGAATATTAATGTGTTATTAAATTGATTATTAAAAATAAAACAAAATACTCCATTTTAGTGAACAGATTCTTGTAGTAATTATAAACTGTACGCCTACAAAAAGATAAACAGATGCAATGTGTATATAGACAAAAAAAAAAAAAAACGCGTGCGTTATGTGATGAATAAACAATATAAAATGTTGTCAATGAGATTGACTACATTTCTGTTATTTCCATCTTTTTAATAATTGTAAAAAAGAAAGAGAGATTTCACTTTCTCTTCTTTCTGAACAGTAATTAAATTAAATTCAACAACAATAAAACAAAAGAGAAAATAAAAAGGTCATTTTACTGAATAAGGAATCTATTGTGCCTATTCTTGACAACACGAGGTAACAAACCCAATGTTTACTTTGTGAGCCTATAAACACAATGGAAATAGCGGAAAGTGAGTATTAGTTCAAATGCAACACAAAATCAATACTTGTCCTACATCAGACCTTTTTTATATTCACTTCACTTACTTTACTTTGCCCTTTCTTATTTCTCTTTTTCTCTTTTTCTTTATCTTTATCTTATTCAACCCCCTTCCTTTCCCTTTTATTCTAATTTTGAGAGAATGCAATTAAAGATCATTTCATTGGCCACCCTTGGCCTCTTGTTCCTTACGTCTGCAAAGTTTGGTGTTCAAGCCGCAGATGAAACAGATTTAGTTGATGGTCAACAACTCTCTGATACTTACCTTTCAGCTTTTGCTAACGATGAAGAAAATGACGACCTTGATTTTGAATTGTCAGATGAGGAAGTTCATACTTTGACTAAGCGTGCTGATAGCTGTGCCAAGTACCATACAGGTATTTTTATTATTATTGTTAGTATTATTTTTTTTTATTAATATATTCATCTAGTTGTCGGCAGCGATACTTGTATCTCTATCTCAAAGAAGTATGGTGCCTCTCTCAACAATTTCTACAGTTGGAATCCTCAAGTCAACAAGAGCTGCACCAACTTGATTAACGGAAAAAAATATTGTGTCAAGAAGGGCTCTTCTTCTTCTTCCTCTTCTTCTACAAAGAAGGCTGCAAAGAAAAAGTCTTCCAAGAAGAAGTCCTCCAGCAAAAAAGAAACCCGTAAAAAGATTCAAAGCCAATCTGCATTCACCTACTACTGGATTGCTCAGCCTAATGATTACAAGGGCGGCAAGAAGGTCGCTGTCAAGACCTGTAGTGGTCAAACCATTGGATCTGTCTCTGAAGACTACGCTGATGCCCTTGTCATGGAGGGCACTGGTGTTGTTGGATCCAAGATTGTCAATCTTGGTGGCTGTACTTGTAAAGACTTTAAGTGCTTTGAAATGGTCAACAGAAAGAGTGATCCTTATGGCTTAACTTGTAAGCAAATACACAAGGTTTAATTTTACTTTACTAATGTATATTATTAGCTTATGGAACTCCTCTTCGTCCTTATGTCACTATTGCCTCTAATGATATCAAAAAGGGAACCAAGATTTATGTTCCTTCTCTTGTTGGATGGAAGATTCCTGGTTCTAAAAAGACTCATAATGGATGCTTACTTGTTGATGGTAAATTTATATATTTTAAACATTATAAACTTGTATTAATCTATTTTATATAGATCAAAGCTGGAGTTTCAAGGGTAAACATATTGACTTTTATGTTTACGCTATGGACAACTATCAAACTTTGGATAAAGCTCATCACTTAAACAAGGTTGATATCTATGAAGGTGGCTCCTGTAAACTCTTAAATTACATGTAAACACAGCCAATAATAATTGGTTTCACGAATAAATTTATTTTAATGTAACATTTATTACCCTTCTCATTTTCTATTTTCTGACTTTTTACTTTTTAAAGTAACCAAAAATGTCCTGAGCTCCCTACAAAGAAATGATTGAACAATAAATCTTTTTCTTTTTAAATATGATGCTTGATCACATTGCTATGGCAACAAATATTATTTAGTAAGCTTAGTCTTGGATAAAAATGTCCTAGATTGCATATGATCACATATATATTATGCAGAGGATTTTATAAATCAAATACCTACACAGTTCGAATGATTTGCTATTTCAACTGACAACAAAAACTGTCTAACGCACGAAATATAGAGTCACGTTACTTTACTAAATCATTCCCATTACTACTTTATAATTTTATTTTGAGAAGCAATTGGCATGTCTACATTATTATTACTATCATTATTGTTATTATTACTATCGCTGTTATTACAGGACAATGGTTTCGCCAAATGCTGTCGTAATAAACTCACTTTCCTTCTCCACTTCTTGCTTCTTCAACTGCCAAGACGTCTCCAGTACCTTTTTTGGTGCCAAATAATTTTCGTCCGACATCATAAACGTGCCCCAATGAATACCAATGGATAAACGGGGAAATCCAAGGTCACGATGAGCCTGAATAGCATCTGTAGGACCCATGTGTAAATGCTTCATTAACTCCATTGGCAAGTAACTTCCTATGGGTATAGCAGCTAAGGTAAAGGGTGCATACATGTTGCCAATGGCTTGAAACAGCTCAGGGGAGTAACCGGTGTCACCACTTATAATAATAATGGCTTAGTATTTCTCTATTTAGATGTGTATGAGCTAATCCGCGTCTTACCAAAAAAAGAAGCTGTGTTTTGTTGATTTGATCACAAAGCTACACCAAAGTGTATTGTTCTTTTCAAATGGTGTTCTTGAGCCACTCCAGTGCTACAAAAGGGATATTAATGCATATGATTTTAAATAACCGCCAAGTTTTACATACCATCGCAGGCACACAAACAATAGTAGTACCTTGATGGTCCACCTTTTGCCACCAATCTAGCTCGACAAATCTAGTAATGCCTCGCTTGGAAAACCAACGACCAAGACCGAGAGGAATATACCAAGAGACAGTGTTGCCCAATTTTCGAACTGCATTTTCATCTAGAATCATTCTTTAGTACATTGATTTGTATTTAATAGCACCTGCTTACCCAAGTGATCAAAGTGATCATGCGAAACAAGAACAATGTCTATTTTATCTATAAATTCTTCCAATCGACATGGAATGGGTCGTAATCGTTTTGGCCCGAGGTAATCGTTGATAGATCGTTTGCTAAACACCGGGTCTGTCAAAATAGTTAACCCTCCGATTGTTACGAGACATGTCGATTGTCTAGGATGAGATTAACTCGGTGCTCCTCTTTTATATGTATTTGTTTATATACCCAAGCCAAGTAAACGTTATCTTGTCGTGTTGTTTAAAGATATGAGTCAAACACGGTTTCTTGCAAGGTAAAGACCTATCAAGTTCAACTTCATTGCTCGGAATACCGTTTCCTTTCCATCGTCTTGACCAAAGCAATAGTGTCTTATAAAAAGGAACTTCCTTCCACTCATCAAAAGGGTTCAAAAAGAATTCATTTATCTATATGATTTTTTCATCAGACATTCCCACGACATTGAACAATTGCTTACCTTTAAGCTTGCAAATCTTTCTTCTGACTTTTGTAATAACTTCCTTTTTGAAATAGACATTTGTCTACATGTTTCTAAAGAGTGACGAGAAGGATGAACATGAAGGTAGGCTACGATGGCAAGTAGGATCAAGAGATAAATTGAATAATATAGATGAACAAAACGCACTGTGTAGCAGAGAAGCGTAGGTCCAGCTAACTTTTTAGCAATGCCAGTCAAGTTTCTTTTCATTTATAAAAAAGATAGAGATAAAGAAGGAAAAAAAAAAAAGGTCAACCTAGGCCCATTCTCGGCTTCTTATTCTCTCTCTTTCCCTCTCTCTCCCTTAAATAGATTTGTTTATTTTTATGGAACCTCTTTTTTTGGTATCTACAGTAAGACCAACGCCAAAAGGCGGATTTTTAAATAAAAGGGCGGGAGAGAAAGAATCACAAAGAGCGGGTTTTCACATGGCAGTTGACGGCTTATTTTTGTCAAGGCCAACATTACATGCATCAGAAAATAATGCAAGTACGATATCATCATAATTTATACGTAAGATTGGTGGCCTTTGCTGATCAAACTGACAACATAAAGTTAGAATAAAGAATTTCTTTTTATCCCTTCTTCCTGAAAAGAAACAAACCAAGATAGTGACTTTATAAAAGTCATGTTTAGCGTGACGCGACACATACAAAAGTTTTGTTGGAAGGTATCAAAGGTAATGGGTAAAGGTAGCGCGTAGAGTTAGTCTAACTTCTGGTTCATGTAGTGTTGGCCCCAAAATCGACTATACAACAAAATCAAAATACTGCGGTGACAAAACCAAACTAGTTCTAGCTGGCAAGTGTCACTTGAACAACATTGTTACCTCTTTAAAAAACCTACCTGTTCGAGCCATCTCCTCTTCGAAACTATCAGTTATACAAGTGATGGATTTGAATTGTCACGTATACTGTTTATCAATTATTGACAAAAATGTCTACCTTCTGCAAAAAATTCAATCCATATCTTACCCCCGTACCTTACATGAAATTAAATCTGGAGGTATTAAAAACCCAATCAATGGATTTTACGTAATACATGTAAGCTTCTACATACTAAAAATTAAAATAAAACCCGCCTTTTGGCGTTGGTCTTACTGCACATAAAATTGAAACAATAAACAGTTACATGTGTTACGCTTCTGTACACTTTATTTCAATAGGTGATTTTAACCTCTTCAAAAGTCCTTGGAGTATCTGGTCATCTTCAGTGAGAGAAGATGAAAAATACATAATCTGTCTATTCCGATCATCCTTTATCTTGCCCAGTATCTGACGCACTTGTACACCATAGCCGGATCTAAACATAGAATCAGCCTCATCCATCACAAGTATCTGTACTTTCCATAGCCTCAGCAGGTTAGGATGATCCGTAACAAGATCCAGCAATCGGCCAGGTGTTCCAATCAAAATCTGTGCGCCCTTCTTCAAACGATAGAGTTGATTTGGAAAGGGCTCTCCTCCAATGAGCAGTGCCGTTCGCATATTCTTCATACCGAGAGCCAGTCGCTGGCATATGGTCTCAATCTGACAACAGATTTCACGTGTGGGCGCCATGATTAGCGCATACGGCCCTGCCCGCCGTTTGTCACCGTCCCAAGTCGACAGGGATCGGCAGTGGACCAAGGTAGGGATCAGAAACGCGCCAGTCTTGCCTGACTTGGGTGGTGAAGCTGCAACGAGGTCTCGTCCGGCCAGACCTACCGTTACGGCCTGTCGCTGAATGCCTGTGGCCATTGTCCACCCAAGAGACTCGATGTTGCGTAACAAAGTGGGTCCTAGTATGGTCTCGAGCTGGTCGAAGGTAACCAAGGGCTTAGGAATGACTGTACCACTGACTTCAAGTGCATGTGCTTTCAGCATGTACTGAATGTGTGTCTTTGTCTGTGAGCCTATTGATTCTGGTTCTTGGTAGTTGGTAAGTTTGGCATGCAGATTGTCTGCTGCATAGGCATGCATCGCACCATGCTCCACATTCTTGATGTTTTTCTTTCTCTTTTTTTCTAGTCGCTTCTGGTTGAGATCGGTGTTGATCTTTTTACATTCAAGACTGACATGATTTAGTTTTTTGGGAAATTATAATTATGCATCAAACATACCTGCAAATGTCTTGGTTGGTATCACTGTTGATATATTCTGCATATTTGCCACATACAACACAGACTGGGTCGTTATCTTGTGCCAATCGTTGTTCTGAAGAAAACTGTTTAATGGGTTCTTGTTCTATTCGACTTGTCTTTGTCACTCTATTGTCCTCAAGTTCATTTTTTCTTTTTGACATTTAATTACAAAAGAAGAAGCATTAGTCATAACAAAAACTGTCCCTTTCCTCCCCTTCCCATTTTTCTCCTTTCTTTTTTTTTTTTTCTTGCCGCTCACTCCCCTTTTTTATTTTTTTCCCTTTATAAACAGGTTCCTTAATGGCCCTGTTTATTCCTTTTTCTTCTTTTTGTTATGGTTCAGCAAAGTGACGCAGAAACAGAATCACTTACCTTGACTGAAGATATTGTATTAAAGCAAGTCGTCAAGGATGATTCAGAATCAGATAAAGAACTCATCCTTTTTTCTCTTAATGAGTCACTTCTTATGCACAAAGAGATGGTCGAACGTGTGCAGAACGAGAAAGACGATGTTGAAGACGACTATGAACAAGAAAGACGGGAACGAGAGGCAAAAATAAATGAAGCAAAGAGAACATTGGAGGAGAAACAACGAGAACAAGGTCAGAAGCGAGACATGCTCGAGACACAAGCTGAACAACTCAAAAGGGAGCTCGCATCCCGAGAAACAGAATATCGACGTATGGAAAGTAAATTTCAATCACATATGCGATCAACGAGAGCGAGTGATGATGACGTCTCTACCATCCAAAGAGACCTGGGCTCATTGCTTCAAGATATCAGTGACCTTTGTGAAAAGGTCCCTTCTGATTTTGATCATCAGAGTATTGACAAAGAAAAGGATGCTGAGACGAGATGGCTAGTCGAGAAATGGGTGGTTCAGGTCATGATAGACGATATCTTGAACAAACCTATTCAACCGGGCGTTGTGATCAATAGCGCATTTGGAAGGATTTTTGAATGGGTCAAGAAACGAAATATATCCTGGGCTGTACGTATGAGACAGCAAATAACAACGTTTATAGTGCGACAATCCAATGACGATATTGAACAAGCCAAAAAGGAAATTGTAGAAAAGATTATGGTTGTTCTTCATTTTGCAGCACAGTCAGATATAGTCAATTTAGTAGATAGGGCAGTGAGGTTAAATTTAGCCTTAAAATGCCAAGAGGCCCTGGTTGAGATAATGCCTATTCAAGAAGGTGGTTCATTTGACTCACAGATAATGAACTCAGTGACAGAGGAGGAAGGATTGATTAGTCTGGTGATTGTACCTCCTTTTATGGTAAAAGAAGCGGATCATCGTTTTATTTTGTTAATTCCTGCCAAAGTGCATTGTGTTCCTTTTAAATAAAATTTATTGTAGCTCCGAGTCTCTCTCTTTCTTTCTTTTGTTTGCACACAGAAACAAATATGAATAAGGAAGCAATGGCAAAGTATGCTTTGAAATCACTCATGAGTGATTCACAAAGACAACAACAGCAACAACTACAATTACAACAAGAGCAACAACAGAGCAAGAAAAAGAATTGGTGGTGGAATAAACAACCAAAGCCAGAATCAATTCTATCTCTAGAAGAGCAAAGGGTATTAAAAAGAGTGAAATCAAGAGCCCATTTTCTCGATAGAGGCGTATCCTGCTGTTGTTTTCAAGTTGGGTTTGATGGCATTATTGGTAAACTATCAGTTCATTATTTTGGTATTTCATTGCTTATTTTTTGACTTAGGGTTTATTCCAGTCATTGGCGACTTCCTTGGTGTGCTATTAGCCCTCCAAGTTGTGCATATGGCTATGCAACTTGATATACCCAATGAACTAGTGTCCAAAATGATGTTTAACATCGCATTTGATTTTGTTGTAATGTTGATAACCCTTTTATATGATTTTTTTTTAACTTTTTATGTCTAGATTGGTTTAGTGCCTTTGGCTGGTGATATACTTGACATCATGTACAAATGTAACACCAAGAATGCTTTATTGCTAGAGAATTACCTAATAAAGCGTAGAAGGAAAATAATGGCCCATGATACAACAGTTACTACGTCTGCACCTGTCATTAAAACGACAAAATGATGATTATTACAAGGAGATATTTTATTATTATCTCTATTTTTTTATGAGAAAAAAAAAAGAGAGAGGGAGAGGGAATAACAAAAGGTATATATTATTACAAGGTTTATAATAAAAGTAATTAGGCATTAAAGAGTTTGTGTACGTGAGTAATCAAAAATTCAATCACTGCGTTCTTATAGCTCATGTCTGTAAGTTCTCTACTTGCATCTGTATCTCGCATCAGTGTAGGTCCAAAGACCATTGCCAAATTCTTGATCGTCATTAAGTTTTCATTATGATGCTCTTGAACACTATATATACATGATAAGAAACATGGACACTATTCATACATTGTGCTTACCGGTACAGATGCTTCATCAATAGTTCCAATGTGTCATAATTGACCTTGGGTAATTGTGATAACAGTTCATAAAATCTATCCAGTTTTTCTTGTAGGTCAGTGACAGCTATAAAACACATATGAGTTAAATTCGTAAAATAACGTAAACACAACTTACAGACGGCGTCAATAAACTTTGAATACAGTTGATGGGTTAATAGAGGATTAGGCAACTCTCTGAAATACTGTTTCAGAATACTTGTCACCGAGCAAATATCATTAATAAGTTCATTGTCTTCCAAATCAATCGGATTTTCACCCGATTCAAACGATTGTTGAATGAGCCTCATCTGAGTCGCACCACCTGATTTTCGATAGATGCCTTCATAATCCATACCTCGCTTTTCAACTGCTTGTATGCACTGTACAATAATAGATGGTACGGGTTTCTCCTCTTGTTGTGCTCTGGTGCACAAGTCGTTGCCAAAGAGAGAACTACCTGACGACGCCCGATTGTTGCTACAGTTATTGTTCAGTTCAAGATCTGTAGAGTTTAATTCAAGTGAGCTTGTTGAGTAGCACATGGCAGGTACATGAGGCAAGCAACGAGCATGAGTTGCGCACAGACACCCAGCACATCTGAGCTCAGACAGGCCCCAGAGCGTCTCTCCGCATCCATCACATTTGGTTGGCCTCAAGAAGGAAGTGGGTTGGAAGCTGTGCGACCCATGCTGTACGATGTTCTCCTGAGACTGCTTTGATGGCTTAACGTCTCGCTTGTCATACGGATGCAAACTGAAGGTGCTACTCGAAAAATGGTTTTGGCCATAAATTGCGACGGCAGGATCTTTATTCTTCCCACTTAGTTTCGAGAACATGGTCTTCTTCAACTTGAATCCCGGCTTGGGTTCTGGGCTTGTCGTCAGTTTTCGATTGTTAAAGATGCTGTTCTCTGATGATTTTCGTTGCATGGGAGTAACTGAGCTCGTTTCGGACGAGAGACTGGGTGAAGGTGAAAAATGGATGAATGATGTTCCTGCCATCACCGCCGCTGCTTCCTTTTCTCGTTCAGACATTCTTCGGGATAAATCATTATTGATTTCTGTCAGTTGTGCATTTTTGGTGTTGAGCATGATCATTTCGTGTAGCACGTCGTCTCTCACAGACTCTAGTGATTTTATATCTTGTCTCAAATGGTTTCTCTCTTGCTGGAGTGATTCGACTTCGGTTGATACTATCGACTTCTCAACATTTAGACTAGAGAAAAGAAAAAAAAAAAAATAGTGTCAGTAAGTTTAGTTTTTAGTCTTCTTCTTTCATTTCTTTACTCTGAACCAACTGCCGCTGCCTTTGCTACCAATGAGTTGATCTCGGCTAATAAGACGTCTCGATACGATTTCAGTTCGTCGCATGTCTTGTCCAAGTCAGCACGCAGCTTGGCTACTCTTTCGACCTCTTCTTTTGTGATCACGGCTAGTTCAGAGCGAGTCGATTTTTTTGATTGAGCAAAGATGGTCAATTGGTGTCTGAGCTGAGAGATTGTGTATTCATGCTGTTGACGAAGAGCCACCTCCTTTGTAAACTCTTCTTTTGCCCTTGTCAGTTCGTCCAGGGCCTTTCGACTGGCGTCTTTGATCTTTTGATAGTTTTGCTGCAGATCAGTTAGCTTCTTGGCGTAGGAAGCCTCGATATCCTCATGCATTTTTTGAAGTGGTGCCTCTGGGATATCCACGAGCGAAGATTCCAGATATTGAGATGCTCGTGTGATGTTGCTGTTGGTCGTGGGTGTATCTTGTGAAAAATCCAACATGATATTAGCGCCTAGCTTCTTGGTTAGGTTCAACAGTTCGGCAGATTCATTCTCAAAAAAGGAAAAAGAGAGCATCTCTGATGCGTCCCATTTCATGGTGTTGGATGAAGTGCTACCGACAGAAGAAAGAGGTGAATTGGGTGAAGACTTAGTAACAATGTCGGAGCGAGAAGGTGTAGGCTGATTTAAACGCAATTTCATTGGCATATCTGCTGAATTGCTTCGTGAACGTGATGGTGTAGGGGGAGGAGGATGCTTTGCCTACAACAAAACTATATCAATTATTTTTGCTATTTTCATATTCTGGTCTGCTCATAATTACATGCATTTTTTGTTGCTCCATCTGATCCTGTCTCTTCTTTTCTCTTCTCTTTTGCTTTTCAAGCTTTCTTTTCTCATGGCATGGTGCACAGTGAATACCCTAGAAGGTGTCACGAAATCATATGTTTAAATTAATTATATGTTCTACCTTGCTAGTTTGAGTAAATACTAAATCTTCAATCTTCTCCTTGCATGATACACACCGAAAGCACTCTGAGTGATAAGCTTCATTGCCTGATAAGGGTATGAGTTGCAATCGAATTTAGGTATAATTTCCTAATTTTTTACCCGTCATGATGGCCTCATCCTTTATCACTTGCTTGCACACATTGCAGCTGTAAGAACAATTTTCACATACAGGTTTTCCATTCGATAATAACAATAAATTTGATTCACAATCGATTGTTTCGGAGCATTTTGCACAGATAAAACTACTCAAAAAGGGTAAGCTACCTACGACAATAATCAAGATATAGCCATGGTTACCATTTAAGGTGAAACAGCGAATTTCCAAAGGCAATCACCGATCCTTCGTCGATCACCGTCTCGCAACCTGCGCATAAAGAAGGTGCCATGGTAATAAATAATAAACTTGTATCAATGTAAAAAGAATAAGAAAAGAGAGAAATTAATGAAAAAGGTAATAAATAGAATAAAGTAATACAAAAAAGGAACCCAATAGTTGTTAAATGGTCAAATTGGCGTTACAATAAAAAAACTTTTTTTTCGTTACCTGTTCTGCCTTTTTCTCCCCCCTTTACTCCAGTCTTTTCTATCATTTATTGTTATACCTCCCTCTTCATTCTCCTTTAGAATAGCACATGGTTTGGTGTACATTAGGGGATGGCAAAGTTTAAAGATGAACGAAAGTTTCTTTTTTTTTTTTTGCCAAGGCTTTCAATTTGGGTTGGACAAAAAAAAGAGCCTGCATGACAACAGGATTTACATGTTACTTGGATAAAGTGACACTGAAATAGTAAGCATAGTTCATACACAGAACAAGTAAAAAAAAAAAAATAGTGGAGAGCCTCCTTACTCTTCTCACGTTTTACCCATGCATGGACCCTGAATATCCTCACTGGCCACTGACAGAGATTGCCTCAAGAGTAGATGATAACAGTAGTGCTGTGACACACATAACTTTAGGTACTTTTTTTAGTAAAATTTGCTCCCCTTATAATTTACAAATATATGCATTGCTGTGTAAGCGTAATAGCTAACATACAGGTATGAAAAATGTCACGGAGATATTCTCCCCTTTCTTTTACTTCTTTCAAGATGAAAGCTGCTTATCAACAACTAGCCGCTAATGTATTTTACAACTAAAAAGAGAACAAGAAGTGCCATAGATTAGATACTTCCGCTCTTTTTTACATTGCAAAACAATTGTGTGCAATCTTTATGTAAAAAGGCAACAGTGGCAACTGGCGTATGCTCAGCAGATGAGACCACAGCCACACTCGTAAGCATATCCTAGAATAGATATTTGCCAAAAATCGGATTTACTACAAATTTGGAAAGCTTATTGTATTCATTAGCAAAGGTTACAAGTCAGGATCGTCAATGCAGTCACCTTAAAAAAGAAAGACACATTAACTTTATACTAATACTAAGACAATAAATTCTCTTGTAATCGCCTTGTTCAACCATATGATACCGGTATAACCTCTGCTACCAAAGGCTCTACTCCCTCCCCCTCTCCTTTCCCCTTGTGCATGTCTATGTTTAAACAGCATTTATAAAGATAAGCTTTCACGATGATCTTGTATATGTAACATAAAAAGGGATGCTCATGTATGATTCTCTTTCTATAGCAACATGATATATTAGGAGTGGTCTTGTGATAGTCATCTACTTTAATAAGTGTACGTTTGAGCTTTTTGATTTAAGCTGATTGTTTTTTTTTATTCATCACGTACGCGCGCGCGTGCACAACGCGACTTTAATTTTTTTTTTTCTTTTCATTGTTTCTTTTTGACATGACAATAATAGGATACAGAGAAGAAGTAAATATAATATATGCAAAACCTTTTTGATTCAAACTAATCAAGACAAAAAAAAAAAAGGCAGATGATGTTATTTACTTGAATTACAATTCAAGAAATGAATTAACAGAAGAGATACCAGCTAAACAATTGCTAGCTGCTAATCCCATTTTACTTGAATTATTCAACTATCAGCATGATGTCACATTAGAGACTCGAGTAGAAAAGAGAATTGATAAAGTGGAGTACATCCCAAGAAGAATGCAAATGATGATCGTTGATTATTTTGAAGTAAACCACAGTAAAGACGTTTTAAATAGAGAAGAGAGAACTGTGGTACTTATGCACACACACACATATACACAGTTAACGTTGGTATGCAATTAATCGAAAGCATGTTTAGCACTGGTAAAAGACCGCCCAGGTAAGAGCGCAAAGTAATCGACAAAATATTAACAAAGAGTGAATACAAAAGTGCTTTACTATTGGCCTTGGTCAACCTCATGTTACAACCTAAAGACAGCTTTAGAAGCAAAGAAACACAAGTTACACACTGGACACATTGTAAACAAGCGCATATGCTACTCATGGACATTTTGACCCTATTTGGACCAAATATATATAAGCCAGTATGGAACGAATTTATGTATTTTAATACATCGTGTTCTCAGCAGAGCATTGAAGAGGAGGATGAAAGCAGCCATTACGAACTGTTGAATACCAAGGAGCTGTCCCATTATTTTGATTTCTGGGACTATACGGATAAACTACTGAATCATTCGAGTTTAACATTGAATGATAGATGTCGTACACTTGTGCTCGACTTTTTAATTAATGTTCTGCAGGCAGATTTGAAAGAAAAGTTAAACGATGAGAAAAAAGTAGGAAAGTCAATCCTGTTTGGAACCCTGTCGACAGATTCTATGTTATCATGCACCAAGTTTGACAAATACCTTGATATTTTACTAAAGAATTATCCAAACAAGAATGACAACTTGACACAACTGGTTGGAAGCTTATTGAATATGGTAAAACCTACATGTCTTTATAGTAACCCACTAACGGCTTTTTTGTCTATAGTTGATAACTATATCCTGTTTTGAGAGGATATCAAGTTTCGACAGCCTTGTATCTCAAATGTATTCAAGATTTCAAAAAATGGACCCTGACACATCACTACAGTTTATGCAGTCGATTAAATACCCATCGTTTCTCATTGCGCTGCTAGACAAAGCTCTATCAGATACGAACATTTCACTTGTAGATAGTGCTCATAAAAAATTCCGCAATAAGAAGCATGTGCCACTACGTCTGGAAAAGGTCTTGTTCTACGTCCTAAAGACACAGCCCATCTCCTGTGACTCGATCGATGCGCTCTATAAACATGTTCTTATTGTGTCAAAATACTGTATGTGTGTGTTCTCGACTGCATCCATCTGCCATAAGAAGCGATCAGGAGAAAAGAATACGGCTCTATCAGAGGAGCAACTCATCTTGCTTATTGAACAACAGCACGCTTCACTAGACGAATGGGAAACACTTATTGAAGAGCTTTTGGCGAAATTCATTACAGCTGATTTAAATCTTATAGAAAAGATTCGATGGGCTATAAAGTTGACTAGGCTGACAATTACTGAATATGTTTGAAGAAGGTTAATAATTGAATAAAAATAAATTAAAAAGGCCTATGGACGCGGAATCTACCTGTTCAAATAGTCATGAGAAACTGAGGAAACTCCTTATTGGGACGAGGAGAAAAAGGCCCTGATCAATGTCTTGAAGAGGTGGCTCGACATGCAGCGGTTAAACCATTAAAGAAATCATAATATATTTGACATGACTTATCCATCATTGTTTCCATCTGGTAACAACCACTGGTGGTTTGGGAGGCCTGTGAGGAAGGCTACTCAGATAAAAGGAAAATGTGTCATCAATAGAGAAGGGAAGATCCAAGCGGTTGTGTGTGTAAGGTGACCATCGCCTATTGCCTACGGCTGAGGCTTACCTCAAGGGAACCAACCAAGACGTCATCGAATGTATTGACTTGTAGTATGAATGGCCATGAGTACTCATAGGATGGTTCCACAATCGAATTAAATATCGCTCGCTTATTTCGTGACTAAAAAGTAAAACAACATTCGTTACTACAGTGATAAACTGCTCTACCATCACATTGCTCCTCTCTAAGGCTTATTAAGTTATTCTTTTACTATTTTATCCATTTCATGCATTTATGTATTCATATTCTTTTTCATGGCTATAAGACCCTTTATCATCGTCCAATAAATCACACATTTGATCATACCTCTTTGATCATACCTCTCATTCATGATACGCAAGTATCCATGACAATAAAGTCATTAATTGAAGTATGTCGTGTACCTTAGTAACCCATCCTGTTTCGAGCGCCATTTGAAATAGTTTATGCAGACTTAGAAGATCCATTGCTTTACTATAAAAATGAACGTATAGTCATCAAACCTATTATAATCATAGTCGTCGCTAATGTTTGTCTGTATTTCACAAGCAGAAAGGAGAAGGATAGGGATATGACAACAGGGAATAGAGGATAAGCACTTTACCTTTTACCTTTTTTCATGTGCACTAAAAATAAAAACAAAAACATTATACACTCTTATGTTTTCCTTAGTCAGCAATTCAATCACCTATGTTTCATGCCTGATAAACAGGTTTTGATACATAAAAGTTGGGTTACTTGATTTTGGCTTTTTTTAACGAAAGATAATAATTCATCATTACTTTTATGAGACAAACCAGAGTGCTAACCAAATAGATCAATCGCGATTGGCTTTCTTTCTTTGATTGACAAATAATAACTGTAATGGAGTCAATTGCGTGTGTTCCACAGAATCGGCAGTCTAGTGCTCTTTGAGAAAAGCCTTATTTTTTTGTTTACTATCAGCTGCATTTTTAAAGATGCCGTCCCCTCTCAACCTTTTTCCTTGTACATTTAACTCTCGTCTTACTTTTTTTTCCCTTTTTTACTCATTCTTAAAGAAAACAACCAGAAAAATAAAAAGCATACATTGGAAATAAGAAAAGTGAAGCAATCATAATAAAAAAAAATTATATATATATATGTGTGTGTGTGTGTGTAAGTGCGTGAGGTTAGTCTTATGTAAACAAGCGGCATCAAAAGAAAAGGGAGGCGTGAAAATTATGCAAAGTAAACAAAACAAAAAAAAAAGGGATACAAGAGAATATTCCATATTCCAAACTAAAAAAAAAAAAGAGCTGCTCGGATTTGCTCTAATATGGAAAAAACAGAGAATGAGTTATTTATTTATGAATTACTAGAAAAAGATAGATTGAGAAAAAGGAGGAATGAGCTATATATTCTCAGCCTAAATAACATAACTCACGTAAACAGAACACTATAAAAGAAACCATCATTCTTGTCTTCTTTTCATTCTTTATCTCTTTTAAAAATTCTCTTATGCTTTTATTATTTCCTATATTGAAAAAGTACAATATCATTTGGGGTGATCTCAAAGTACATATAACTAATGCCATCGTTTAAAAAATACACTTTTGCTGGCTCTATTTCATGGTTTCTGATGCATCTTACTCTATCATTATGGCCACTCACGGGGTGAAGCCTTAAAGAAATCTCTACTACTCGCTAATGCTCAAAAAATGCTTTGCTACTACTTATCGATGCACTCAAATAATCAAATGCTTATCAATACCTACAAATGATTATCAGTGCCTGAAAATGCTAGTGAATGCCTGTCCATGCTTATCAACGTCGGAAAGCCCCTAAAGAATTTTGCTCATGTCTATCAGTGTCTGCTGGTAATGAATACTGCTCTGGAGTAACTACATATTCAAGTCCTGAAGTCACAAGAAATATAATCAATCAATCTACTTTGCCATTATCTACCAAACTCTATCAAGCTCTGCTATAGGTCACTGCTTCGCTACGCTGGATCACTCCGAGATGCTTCTATTGTTATGGCTCTGCCTCTACAGCTGATGAATGGTCCGTAAACCCTCCTTATTACTGAGCTCGATGATTGCGATGCTCCAAAGGTTCAATATTCCGATGTCTCCACGGTCATCACCCCTTTCGAAACGCTTCGTCCTAGGTACTTAGAAGTGCACTCTTTGTACGTTGAAGCATCTCTTTCGTTGAATTTACCGTGGTATGGTTTTGAGATTGACTTTTGATTTTTGAGATTTGAGTCTTGAGTATTTTTTATTCATGGAGGGTTTACACCGTGTAGTCTTCTGGCATGCAGTCTATGGTTCTAGCCATCTTGGGTTTGAAAGCTAGCGTTAATGTGGCCTTCTGGACTTATGGAAAGAAAAAAAGAAGAAATCTCTATTTGCTCTCTTGATCTGGCTATCAGACTATTGCTTACTTAAATAAAAACTTCATTTTATTACTCACACTTTGACTTTTTGTTCTTTAATCTTAATAAAACATATTCACTTGACGCGCTTTTCTTTGATAATCTAAGGAAACAGCAGTTTAACGATTTATTCATATGCATCATTATGAAGCAGTTTGAGGTAATTATCATTATACAACCTCACATAGGTAGTTTTCATTAGTGAGATGCCATATATTAATATCAGTCTGTGCAATTAGCTGATCTCTAATTACAAGCTCCTGGTTTGAAAATGCAAAAAAATTAGAAAGCGTAGTACGAGTTAATTTCGGTGCTTCCAAATGACAGTAGCAAAAGACTACTTAATAAGAATATAAGCTTTTCCCCCTTTTTCTCTCCACCAGTTTTTACTGCTGTTAACTGATAAAAAAAATACTCATTAATTATCAATCTTTATGTATATACTATCCTATATTTAACAGAGACAATTTACTAATAAAAATAAAAGCTGTCTATAAAAAGCACATCAAAGTCTCAGTTTCTAGTTGTTTAAAATTCACTCCTTTTACAATATGGAAATTCCCTAATAGGTATCACTTTGGCTAACGAACTAAGACTGTAACCTGGTATTTTATAACTTCTGTCGTACGGCTAAGAGAGTCATGATGGTCAGGTTGATCAGCTTGAAGAGATTTTTATTTTGTATAGATAAAACAACAACGACCATCTTTCTGCAAGACTAATCTGAACCAATTTTATATAAATAGATAAACAACATTTCCCCGTGAAGGCTCCTTCTGACATGCAATTTTTAGTAGTTATTTATTTTTTGAATAAGTATGAATTAAGATATATCTTTTGTGTATTCAACAGCAGTCAAGAATCAAAAAGTTTGATAGCCTTTCCAAAGAAAAGGCTGAAGTCCTTATTTACATATTCTATTTACAATAGGACAATTTTTTTTTTATAAATATATCAATTTAGTAGTAGTAGTAGTAGTAGTAGTAGTAGTAGTTCCTCTTTTTGTGTATCTAGCTCAGTTAGGAAAAAGAGAAGAAAAACCAGGCTGTCTTTCAACTACCAGTAATACGCATTTGCTAAATCTTTTAGTGTGTTATTATTGCTGTTGTTAGATGGCCCGCCATCTGCGCTGCTTCTGTCATTTTCATTATTTGACTGCAGATAGTTTATAAAACTTCCACTTGTTTTATTATTTGCTGCCGACGATGGTGCTGTCTCCCAGGGCAGCGGCACCCCTGACAATACGTCCACGTTTTGATCTGTGTGTATCAAATGCTGCTTTTCTTGATAATGTGATACTGACGGTGCTGAGGTTACAAGAGCGGCCTCATGGTGTGATGATTGGAACTGATCCCAGTCATCAAGCGAAGATTCCCAGTATGAGCCAGTATCATATTGCTTATTGTTGTTAATATTATTGTCAACTGGAATAATGCCAGGAGCTGCGAATGGATCCATTGTGATACTATTTATTCTTTGTGGCTGATATGGATTAGGAAGATTCACAAAGTCGGCACTGTTTGTCGTATACAGAGATTTACGGTCATCAAATTCTTCACTTTTTACAGTTGTTGAGCTTATCCGTCCACTATAGAGTTCATGAGGTTGCCAGGATGATATACTGTTCTCTCGATCATCATTTCCTAGGTTAGGATCTTGAAGGCCGGTCAGTTCTGCAATAATCTGACATCGTTTACTTGCTGTCACCCATGTTGATTCAATCTCATCCAGCGCCTGCATGCATTTATTCACTTTCATCCTTGCTTCCATTAGCTTGTCAGAATTACTGTCGTTGGCGTCTTTAATATATATGATACCAGCTGAAAATATGTAGTAGACTGCAAAATTCCAAACGTATTTAAGCTGGTTATGCTCTAGCATATAAGTTGTGATGGATAAAATAGAGTCAGCAGCTGAAGCGCAAATAGAAGCACAAGGCAAAAGTGATGGTACTGATACGCTTTGGTCAGGTCCAGGTATAAATGGTCTATGCAATAGAATGACAGTTGTATAGTAAATCAAGTGTAATTGACACACAGCGACACTTGGTGCCTTTCCTGATTTGTCATTTTTGATTCTTAATGAGCTGGGTAACTGATCATACCACTGATGTAGTCTCTTGTTTAATGTAGTAAGCACTGAATCTGCTTGTTTAGCTTCTGTATTCTGCAAGGAGCGCACATAATAGATACACTTGAGAACATGCCCTAGTATATCACATATTTTGATTAAGTTGATAAAATTGTCTAATAAACGAACTGGTTCACCATCCGAAGAAAGCAGATTATGATCGTCTACTGATGGGAATGGCACATCACAGTCCTTTTCTTCAAAGGTCGTTGCTCGTCCATACATTGCACTCCCTAGTCTATCAACAATATAACAGCACCAAAACACTCTCTTTCGTCTCTCACGCTCTTCTGGAGGTATGTTCCAGTGATCGCAATTTCGGTGCAATCCTAAATCTTGCGCCATTCTAAAAGCCTAATTTTCAAACATTAACATACCTTACTAACAATCAAATACAACATACCATGCCACTGTATAGCCAAGCTCTTGCAGATCTCATTGCGCCATGCTGATGGCTGGCGAGTAACAGCAGTGATTGGACGGTTGATATACTTGGCTTATCATAGGACTCATCCAGCAATCTCTCAGCTCTTTCAAAGAATATATCACCAGCAGTATCAGGTGAAGCTGGATCTGATCGGACCCTGACATCTGGTGATATCCTTGAGGCAACTGCATAGATTGAGTTCAGCAGAAGGGGCGTTACTCCTGGTTCTACAGCAGAAAACAGCTGGCGTCTAAAGAATAAAGGCAAGAATGGGTAGAAATATCGAAAGTACAGGATGATAAGATGTTCTGATAGATCTTTGGGCGGCAGTTCTAGCGGATCAACAGGCCGCAGCTGAGGTATCCTTTTACGCTTTTTTCCATAGTTTGCAAAATGAAATGCGCCATTTTGATATGTTCGGCTGCTTTGCAATAAATAGTACCCAGATGATTTACCAAGATATCTCACTTGCCCATTCTCATCCATAGCCAATTGACCAACTCCTTCATCCATTGACTCTTCTCTTGATGATAGATCTTGTTCCTGTTGTTGATAATCTTTTGTATCACTGTCTGACAATAAACTTTCTCTTTTTCGCTTCCCTGCCTTGTCTTGCTGCCAGAAAAACACTTTATTTCGCTCTGACTTTGGTACCCTTCTCACCGGTCGTGCCCGAATCTGTTCTCCTGTTGGTGTTTCCAAAGGAGAGTTTAATTCCATTAATAAATGATTTGATTGTATATCACCACTTTTTGCTAGTTCTGCTAGAAAATTTTCTAATTTGTATAATCGATTTTCAATAGCCTCAATGTATCCTTTTGGAGGTCCTCGCTATAAAACAATTCATATGCAGGGTTTAGTATCTATCAATTAAACTTTGGACTTCTCTCTTTCTCTCTCTCTCTTCCTCTCTCTTTCACTGCCTCTCTTTTAATTATAGCTTAAATTTACTTTTTTTGTCATGTCTTTAAAAGTACATTCTAGTCCAAAACTTTTGCAATTTGCACAAACAGGTGTCGCACCGTCACATTTTACTTTCTTTCGTCTACATAGGTCACTTTTGTCATTTAATTAGTTACTGGCATGATTACTTATTAATAGACATACCAGGCCCTGCTCACTCTCTGCCTTGACTGCAATTCAGCTGTAGGTGAGGTTGCCATTTGTATTATTAATATAAAAAAAATGTATAAAAATAGAAAAATTGAATTTGCCTCTCATTTTGTTTGTAAAGCGGAAAACAAATTGTTGCTTGGAAGATATGCTTTATTTGTACAACTTTTCCTATTGGTTAATGATTGCCATGTAACAGCTGAAGGGGTGTTCAAGGATACAACGAACAGGGAAGTAGCGGGGAGCAAACTAATTGCATACTCCGGACATTCGGCGTAGAATGTTTAATTTGCAGGTTTTTAACCTAAATCGAGACGATTAGAAAAATTGAACTGGACAGTTTACAATTTTATGCTGTACTCAAGTCAAAAAACATTTACCTGCATTAAATTGCTTAAGCGGTAACTTAAGCGGACAATTTTGTTCTCTTGTTTGATGATGGACCTTCGCCTTGTCTTCGCTTGTAGCTTGGCTTTGGGAGTGGTTGTATTTGTCTAAAACAACTTGGATGTTCTCTAGTCTCTCTGAAACTCATCAAGATCTTTCTGAAGTTACACGCCGCAGCCAGATCACGGTTCCATAATTTGTTTGATGAGTGGTCTTTGCACCTCAGCAACCCATTGCACTTAACTTTTGACATGTCTTTTCGCCCATATGGCCTAGGGTTGTCAATTATCTTGATCTTTTCTAATTTTCCTTTACAATCAGGACATAACGATGAGATTTTGTATTCGTTTATCAAGTACAAATAAAAACCACTCTTCTTCAACATTTGAATAAGCCCCTTATTTCGAATGGGCCCATGGGATTTCACATTCGCGGCAGATCAAGCTTTGAGAACAAGGACAGCGTCGTGTCCGAACTTCTTTTTCAAACTTTTGATTAGTTTATCATTATTTTGTTGAAGAAGCAGCTTGCTTGAAAAGCGCATCTTTCTGAACGGCAGTAATTGTAGTGTCTGCAATAAAGAACTTGTGTCTTTTTTGAGCTTATCAAACTTATCTTCTAATTCTTCATCACTAGAGCCTTGAGAACTGTGACACCATTCCAAAATTTCAGCTGCGATAGAAAGAAGTTTATTTTTGTTCTCTATGGGAATCCGTCATTCGATGTGCCGTTGATCTAACATGATTTGAATATTGATAGCATATGTTTGTAGCTTGGTATTGTTGTCTTGTATGGCAATGCTTTTAGAGAAAATTGCAGGAAATCTTGCACCAAACAAATTTCCCCAGTACAAGTTGCATTTCTTGAATTCGAAATCATTTCTTAGATCTGGATAATATATTCCTTTTGGTCCTTTTGTTTCATGACTATCGTAATTGCTTAAGACATCCTCAAAGGCTGAGCTTGCTTTACTATGCTCAAGGAATATGTTGGCATTCATTGCTGATGATCTTGTTTTACTTAGCATCTCCTCAGCTAAACGGACTTCTTCAGGCTTTGCCTTCTTCCTTAGTATTCTGAAACGTCGTGAATGCTTTGATCTACAAATGCTTGTGAATCTTAATATTTGCTTATTTTCCGCCGAGCTTGTTTCTTTCATACAATAAAGTAAATCCCGATGGTTCGGGTCTATCAAAACGCATCTTCCGTTTGTTGAAAGAGGTTCGGTTCGAGTTAATATTTTGATATGTTTAACATTATTGTTATCCCCGATTGTTGTCTTTTTTGGTTTCTGTGATCTACTGTTGTCTGTTCCTGGCCTTTTCCGAGATGTGTCAAAGTTTTGCTTAATAATGGAGGCGCAAATCTCATCTGTTTCAATGGTGCCTTCAAACTGTAGAGTCTTCCCTATACCTTGGTTCTTCATGCCCTTCTTTTCTAAATTAATAACCTTGCTCCAGATAGTTAACTTTCTTTCCTTCTTGTTCTTGTACTTTAGAATGTAATAGTTTACTATAGTTGTTTCTAAGGTCATGTATCCAGGGATGAACGAGCTTCGTAAAGGATAGCATTGATAGTTTTTAATTTGATTTGCTTGGCATAATTCAATAACTTATGGAAAGCTTTAAAGTGTTTTCCTAGATTCGCCTTTACGTCATAATATATGGAAGCTTTTTGAAAATTATACTCGGTAGAGTACATTGAAAAGAATTCTTTTATTTGATCCTTGGCATCAGCATTCAAAATCTCGTCATTTGGTATTTGCTTCTTTGCAACTGCAAGTTTGACTTTCATACAAGGCAGTATAAGTGTTCTCTTGATAGTCTCTTGGATGATGTAGTCGGCATATCGTTCTTCAGTCATTTTCTTGCGAAGACAATTAGACTCTTCTTTTTTCTTGCATATACCATTCAAAAACATCCGAAGTCTACTACAAAATTGAGCTTGCCTTCTTCGTTTCTCCCTCTATTTATTTCAAGGAGTTACCAATAGACCTGTATTTCTCATGATCTACATATTTTCATACTATTGCTGAATACCAAAAGTCTATCTTCGCAGTTATGGTGGATATCTTACCGGAAGAAACCTTTCCCAATGTAGTCTATTGCTGTATGAGTGCCTTCTACTCTATATGTAGATCTATTGCCAAAATGTGCATATCTGTTGGCATAGCAACCAGCCCAATGTTCACGCTTTTTCAACGTGCTTGATATAAAAAAAAAAGCACTACTATATGCCCTCATTGTTTACCAATAGTCTCGGTGTAAAGACTAACCTCTCCAAGTATTCTATGCCACTTGATCCCTTTGCAATGACCAGGAGTTTTTAAAAACTTTTTAAAGTTTTCGATACTTTCATTAAAATAAATTACACTTCGAGCTTCGTGACCTTGGTTGTTGTAATCATTACTTTCTTTATTTGTTCGAGTTGTACAGATAAAATAAAGTACAGTAATAATAAGCTTTTTGACCTTCATCTTCTTTTCGTTTGAATTTGTATGCACTCAGATATTACCGTCGTCAAATTATGAATAGCAAGAACAATGGTTACGATCAAGCTGAATCTCTGACATGGGCCATGGAATTCTTTAGTCGCCTTTCCTTCTTGGAAATCAAGTTCGCATCTTCCCCCTTCCTACAGGAAGACTCCAACATAGTCGTTCGGTCTCCTGGGGCTGATTTCACTCCTTCTTCAGCTTTTTTGGAACATTGCCGCTTAATTGAGGAAGATTTCTTTCGTCATCCTCTTCCGGATATTGAACGTCGGCGTTTCCTGTTTGAATGCCCACACAATTGTATGATATCCAGTATCATATATCTGGTCTTACTCGCCCTATTGATTGGTTCGCCTATCAACTGGTTCACAGTCAGTGGGGTCTTGACACTACCCGTCAGCGATTCTTGGAATTTGTCAAGGCTATTCACGAGCTCCTGTCAGATCTGGTGTCGCACATCACCAAGCAACGTACTTCCAACATGTTCAGGGGTATTTCTTCTTTTTGTGGCCCACCTTCAGATGAACTTCAAAGCTACCTCTTGGACCCCAGAGATATAGTGGATCACATCGAACTGGCTCAAGCAGTACAAGCCTCTATACGTAGACGCTCCAGGCCTCGATCTAATCGCGTCATTTCGCCTCAATCGTCTTCAACAGCTGCATCTAATATATCCTTTGGCGGCCTGACTTCTAGTGGTAACACGACACCCTCTAATACCACTACTGACAACACTTCTATTGTTCATTCAAAGTCTGCGTAACAACAGTGGTGCGATGAAACCAAAAAAGTCGAGCCGGTAATGCACAGTAAAACTGAACTAAATGTTTTATTAATTCGAAATATGGGTCATATAAATACCAGTGGCTTAGTTATTCCTTATTAGTGTAACCTAGAAGACATGAATAGCAGTACTGCATGTATTTTTTTTATTCAAATTAAACTTTTTTTTATTCCATAGGTCTTTGACTACACACGAAACCTACAAAAACTAAGTTAATACAAGAAAAAAAAAAAACATAGGTATGAAAGAAAAAAGAAAAAGTATCAGAGAGAAGATTTCTTTATCAACAGCCGCTCTATTAGCAGCCTCAAAAATTTTCAGTGTGATACATTTATTCATCATCTTCTTTTTCTTTTTCCTTATTATTATTGCTAATACTTACATTGATGTTCCTTAAGAATAAGAAAAAAAGAAACAAGAAAAAAATTTTTTTCTTCTTTTATTCTTTTGACATCCAAAGACCGCTTGATCGGGGAGAGGGTAACGATAAATACCCACAAAAATTTAGTAGTCACAAAATGAAAAATAATATCCTAATCGGAACTTGAGTAAGATTGGGATGTTTATTTTTATCATGCTTAGATTTAGCTGACATAGATACCCTTTTCATCAAGAAACTTTACCTTCATTTGCCATTTAGCAACCCAAGAAATAAGAAGCAGTCCATCTTCGTGAGCCTTGAACAAAGTCTTTGCTCCTTTTTCGGTCAGCTCTTCCATCCAAATTTAGACGCTGTCCCTGTCACGAACAGCCCTTCTACTCAATTTCATCAATCTAGCATTGATGACGTTTCTAACATCATAATAGTTGATTCGAAGTGAAGAAGGAAAAGAGGAAGAAATACCATTTTACTCGATCTAGAAAAAAATCAGAAACCATCACATGAACTTCTATGATAAAGGAATACACACTTGCAAAAGACGAGCTTCGTCCATTCAATAGGGGCAAGCTTCACATTCATTTTGTGGCAACTAAATTTCTGTCAACATCCTACCCCCGGGTAGCTTTAATGACTAAGATATTCACATGGTTCTTTACAAAATTCATCACTTGGATACCAAGGTACTCCTAGAGATTCTCCGTGACGTTGTCAAAAACAAAATCACTTTGAAAGGTGTCCCTGTGTGTTTCTGTACTACAGATAAAGAAGCTACCAACATTCTTGTTGAGTGATTTATGTGACCACTCTGGGCTACTGTATTTCGAAAGTTATTCATGACAGAAGCAGACTGATTGCACTCTCTGTCTCAAAGGACTCCAGAACATGTGCCTTCTTAACAGACTTTGATTTATTCAGTTGGCACATATGACTTCTTCTCACTACAGTAGAGGGATACTAAGTCGTATATATTCTTGTGTGACCCCAGTACTGCCCAAAGGTGATTATAATCTGTATTGTGATCAAATAAAATAAAAAGATAGCTCTCCCTCACTGCAGAATATTGTATTTAACATGGGTGTTAAAGCAGTAATATGGTTCACTCATAGTCCATAAGTGATAAAACTCGAAAGATTTATTAAGCATACAGGTTACTCAAACCACTTTAGAGTGCACTGACTTTGGCCCCAGCCATGTAATAGCCATTGTTCCTTAAAGTCAACTTCTAGTCTCATCGTGCTTTTCAAATTGAGTTGTACTCTCACTTTTCCATTTCATGTATCAGATAAACAAGCATGTTCAA
Source organism: Rhizopus microsporus ATCC 52813 (assembly GCF_002708625.1). NCBI lineage: Eukaryota > Fungi > Mucoromycota > Mucoromycetes > Mucorales > Rhizopodaceae > Rhizopus > Rhizopus microsporus. Next base: position 61,753 of record NW_019671949.1, on the reverse strand, counting down.
GCAGGTTTCCAACAAGTTGTCAAAGAATGATTAATCATAGTGCCGTAAACAATCACTGATTAACGAGTCGTCAAAGAATTATTCGTTACCTTTCTTTCCTTTTAATCGTTTTATTGAATAAAATGCGAAAAGTACACCAAGAAAGTGAATTTGACAGCACACAGCTGTAATATTGACCATTATCAAAACAGGATCCAAAAGAGCTCGCGAAGATGATAACTTCGAAGTATCAACCAGTATAAATAAACGCCCTCGTACAACAGGCGCTTCAAGTGAAGCTTTGATGGAATACTTTTATCAATCGATGGGGAACCATCTTTCCGCAAAGATAAAGCAGATAATTGAAAAGAGGAAAGACATTGAAAATAACCTGGCAAAATTAAAGCAAAAGCCTCTTAATGAATGTATACTGCCAAGAGGCATTCTAGCTGATGCTGCATGGGCTTCTGATTGTACTCCATCTTTCGCGAGGGAATATTTAGATAAATCAGCGCCAAAGAAAAACAGCAACTGTGGAACCAGTTTGTCGAAAAAATTTTCTATAGTATAGCCACTGAAGCGATGGCTGTACTGAGCAATGAACCAGCAGATGAAAAGCAAACCTCAAATAGAGACTCATTTACACAATGAATACAGAACATGCCCCCTAAGCATGAATAAAGTGATCAGAAGCGATTTATTTCTAACTTTGAAGAACATCATCGATCAAAAGCTACGTGAAACCACGATTAAAACATCTGATTACGTAGCCAACATAAATGAGGTTGTATACGTGATGACGATAACATTTAAAAGCCATTGTTTTGCCATAGAAAACAAGGAGATAGTTTTTGGACAAACGGAGTGCTTCAAAATCGCGGAAATCCTTCCAAAGGATTTCACTGATGACAACGTTGATGTTTTGACATTAACTCCAGCCTTGCCTTTGAATTTGATGAATCCGCCATTTGCTGATGAACTTGCTAATCATTTTGAAGAAGGCCATCTATCATTGACACACTCTTACTTTTTTGGCGCTTTGGGATCTAAGCAAGCAAGCTTAAACAAGCACCCTATACAAAATCTTGTTTTTAAGTCGTTGAGGCCTTTTGGCGTAGTCAGAAGAGCTTATGAAGCAAGCGGCCTGTCAAGTATTTAAATGGTCACTGTGTGTAAAACATACGCAACTAACCTTCACAACATATGGAGCGACAAAAGACTATTTAGTAAACTCTTGAATCATTTTTTGGGCGTCATTTTGCGTATCCACTTGGCCCTTAAAAGAGAAAAAAAATATAGAGAATTCGTAAATCAACGAATAGATAAAGCGAAAGAAAAGCAAGAAAAGAGAGAAGACCTTCTTTCCTTAGAAAACAGTAACCAGGCATTCTCACGAAATCAAAGCAGAGACATTTTACGTGCCGAGTATAAGAACATTAAAAAGTACAAGGAAAAAGGAATGAAGAATGACGAAGAGAAAGCAAAGTGGAAAGCAAGAATAAAAAGTTGTGAAAAACAAATAGCATATCTTAAAAATGAGCATACACGCAGGAAATTGATAATTATCTAAAATTTATATCATATCTGACAAGACTAACTAAGTCATTATCATTTTTTTTAGATACGACAAATGTCAGATATAAGCATTCTTCGTCAAGGAATTGAAGAAATAAAAATAAATCGAGCTGATCATAGTGATAGTGATGATGATAGCATGGAGATTTCCAAGACAGACACAAAGGATCTATCTCACAGACGGCTATTTTCTTTAAAGCCTGTCATCAAAGGTTTGCTCTTTGCAGATTCAGGTAGTTCAGTTTCTTCAAACGACCTAAAAGAAAAATATCCTGATATGAAAGAAGAAGAAATTGTAACGTGTCTGTTAATTGTCAACAGATTGATGCTATATATTCCACCCAAACCTTGCTCACATCATATAATATATCAGCTTCCGCTCACTCTGTTGACAAATGATATTCTCAGATATACAGGATATCAAAAGTTTACCCAGAATATATGCCTATTGCCAAGCCTCACAACGATGAATGCTCTTCGACTGGATGGTCCTTCATTGTGCCATGCTCTTTCTTGGGCTGTTCCATATAAGCTTCATATATTTGACTATGACAATTGTATTATTGAATCTGAAGATGTTGCTCGAAGAAATCAGGATGCAACATTCAGCTCTATATTCGATATGACAATCGTTAAAAACACATGCCAGCTTTATGGATTAAAATTCGCACACAGCATGATAATACAACCAGGGCTTAGAACAGTACGTCTATTGGAAACCACGACAGTACAAAGTGCCCCACCATCCAAGAAGATTTCTTATTATCAACGTCAGATGAATACTGCAAGTGTCATAGACGAGAGTAAGAAATCCAAGGCAAATCTTCAGCAAGAAATAGAGACACTACAAAGCCAAATAATTGATTGCTCAACAAGACTAAAGGAGGCATTAAAGAAACATAAGGAAGTTGATTACTCAAAAGAAATAAAGCAATGGAAGTCTCAGTGGAAAAAAGATGCATCTGATGAAGATGTTCAATATAACGGTTACATATACAGTCAAATTCAACGGCACAGAAAGTTAAGATATCAGTCTTACTTTGCTGTGGAAGATGTACAAAAGGAATTGAAAATAAGAGACAACTTCAATACACTAAGAGATTAGCAATCAAACGCCTGGCGAGTAACTACAAAGAATTGCATCAAGAAAGATGGCCATGGAGTTCAAAAAGTTGAAGAATGCTGCGTAGATTGTAGCGTTTATGTTGCTAAAGATTTCATTTATTCCTGAACAGATAACGGAATCAGTACAATGACAAACACGGTCGAGCTCACTCTTACAAGGTTCAAATTTCATCTAGAACTTTATAATATATATCAAGCTTTAAGTTGCTACGATGATAGCGCAACAGATATTGTAGAATAGTATAACGAACTTGGTCAAAGAAATGATTTTTTGAAGCTGCCGGCTTTCTTCAAAATAAAAACAGCCGATGTTGACGTTGGTTGTGGTTATCGAACAATTAGAAAAAAACGCGAGAGAAAGAAAAGAACAACAGAAGAAGGAAAGAAGTTCAAGAAATAGAAAAAGAACCGTCAAAGATGTCACTTAAAGAGGTTCAAGGAATTTGTAACCAGTAGCGCCAGTATCGTCCCGCTTTCAAAAGCTTTTACAATTCCAAAACTGAAGCAGACAATACAAGGTTTTTGGAAATACAGAGCAAAAAATACCGACAAAAGATATGCTCATCTGAAAAGCGGTTTGTTAGAAAGCAACGAGGTAATCTTTACCATTAATGTGTATATAATTATTTCTGACCACATCTTATTTTAATATGTAGATGCTGCTACGAAAGCTAAGCCAATCATGTTCATTGGCAATAGAGGAATCGGCGTTGGCTCAAGAATCAAGAGGTATCAAAGATATGGAGGAGATTGGAAGCAAAAGCTCCATGAACAAGAAACCCAAGTCTGTATCACCAACGAGAACATGACTTCACAGACATGCGTGTATTGTTTCAGCAAGCTCGATCATCCCATTCACAAAAGAATGATTAAAGGAAAAGAAATAACTGTCACAAGCAAAGGGCCCTTCATTTGCCGTAACCCAAAATGTGTCTTGGTGACCAAAAGACAGCCTGTGAAATCGAGAGATACACTCTCAGCCTTGACAGTAGGTCTGCTAGGCCTCTCATACATTTTATTTCATCGAACATTCCCGTGTTGTGAAACCAGCCTCAGTCAGTCTAGCACTGAATTTACCAACATTACTTCTTCCTTTTTAAATGCAAGAGAACGATTAGGCAGTGACGATGTCACTAATTGAGGTACAAAATAGAACTTTTGAAAGACGCTTACAAACTAAATTTTTTGCGTAGAACTTTAAATTCTTTCGGAGATTTTGTGTTCTCATTGGGAGAGTAAGCGCTGGTTTTAAAAAAAGTTTTATAACGACTTGAATCAGTGAAGCTGCAATATGCTTCTTATTTTATGGCTGTGGATGTTATCTTTTCTGTTTTTTTTTTTTTTTTTTTTTTTTTTTTTTCTTTTTCCAAGCTAAATAAAACTTGTAGTAAACTGAACTCTTCTCTTTACTTGATTCATAATCTGCCAAGGAAAGCACATTTATTAGAATATTTCTAAATTGCAGTTACTAGCTGCAAATACGACCATCACCCTCCCTGTATCACTTTAATAGATGGTCCATTTGCTCATATTAATCTGAGTATATCATACACTACATCAATTAGGGGGCAGCAGTTATATTTTAGTCTTTACTGGTCCTTTCACAATATTCACTCTTAGTTTAGTTCTGATAGCCACTAATGAGGCATTTAATTCGTTACCTTTGAACCCAGGAGGTTATTTTGATCCTTTCTAATCCCTTCCGGCTGACCTTTATTGTCCATTGCGCTTAGCTGATTGGTACAAAAGAGACATCCGAGGACGAAGCCACTGGTGCGACTTGTTTTTCGAAAACAATGTACAATTGTAGTAACTCTGTTCATTAGATACAATGTTGAGCTATTAAGTATTTTTGGTAATGGAGAGTAATGAATTGAAATTAAAACAACCTTCGTCACTTGGCTAACTTTGTTATTGTCACGATTGTGGCCATGTGATGGCAGGCGTTGGTCTATTTTCTATTCCCGCAGTTAAAAAAGGCACCATTGTCTATGTGAATGATCTTAATTCAAAGAGGGAGGCTTTGTGTGAATATCAAACAAGGTATATTCATAAATAATACATAAATAACAACAACAATAATAATAATGATAATAGTTATGCAGACTAAATGTTTACAACTTGAATGATCATGCATTTATAGAGCATGATTTACATATTTAAACACATGGACAAAAAGACGCTTCAAAAAAAAAAAAAAAAAAAGCTGTACAAATAAATCAACTTGCTCATGTTCATAATGTTCTCTTCTTAATAAAGAATCTATTCTGCAGGTCATCGATTTAACTTACTATTTCAAACTTGCAGCTAATACAACAGAGAATCATAATGAAGAATAGTATATGTCACATATATGGCACTTTATCATTGTCTTTAACAGCGAGGAAGATATTGCCAACACTTTAATACTAATTCCTTTTATGATTTTGATAGCAAAAGCTTTAGTAAGGATAAAAGCAGCGAAAAGACAACCAGAGGGATTGAGCACTTACAATTTAAGAAATTTGACTACGAATGCGATACGATACTCGCCAAGAAGCGCAACCTTTTTTTTCATTGCTAAGCATCTTTCAAAGAAACTTAAATATAGGCAGTCCTATTCAATCATAACAGCCTTTATGAAATATATATGAACAGCAATCCCATTATTGTTCTAGAAACAAGAGTTCTTCTCGTTTCAAGAGACTCTTTTCTGAGCGATATACCCATTTGAGCTTTACAAACCCGCCATCTGGGCGCAAGGAAACCGCTAATGGAAGTTACGAAACTGTTGTGAGCTTTTTGAATACCGCCACTTGGCACTGTACAGGGATCAACGAAAGCATCCGGCAACGTTCCCGATAGCCCATTGTCACTGTTTCACAAGACACTTTGATTCCGTAAGAACCAAAAGACATGCAAAACAAGGTTACCAAAGAGGAGAAAAAAAGGGGGATTAACTTGTCATTCTTCATATGATATATTGAAAATTCCGATTACTGGGCGCTGACATTTGGAGTTCATACGGTTGCTCCAAGAAAGAACCCTATTGTGTCTCATCCCGCCCTTCTACCCGAAATTGCGTTTTTTGTTTAGTTCACACGATGCTGAAACAATAAACGGAATTTCGTAAATAATCTTCTTTCCTATAGGGCTTGTTTAAGATAAGAAAAACTAGTAGAGAATTTAAAGTAACGGATTTTGATCCAGAATCACATCAACATAATGTAGAGCCATACACTTTACTTTGTTCTTTCGACTGGCTATTTTTTATAGCTAGCTTTTATAATTGGTAATCTGCATCGTGTACTTTAGCTGTGTAGTCGAAGCTGCGTATTTTCCGCTGCGAGAATCCGTTGATGGATTACTAAAATGGTATCCAAGCAACCATAATTGAACTCCGATCACATTTGCTTTTTATTTTGCCACATAAATTTTATCTATCTTTCTCTCTCTCTTTTTTGTTTTTCTTTCTTTCTTTGCTCCCTTTTTAATTTCTTTACCCCTTGCTTTATATCAACGTTATTTTCTTTAAATATATTTTAATCAAATAACTCCCCTTTTTCTTAATAATTTCAGCAATAGCAACAACAAAAAAAAGCGGGACGAATCTGTTTATTATTTTCTTTATAGTATTATACATAAATAAATGAATAAACAAGTAGAAACTGATAAAATAAGGCGTAAAAGACTCAAGGTGATCAGTGCTTGCGGGGAATGTAGAAGAAAGAAAACAAAATGTAATGGAGAGTATCCATGTTCTGGCTGTTTAAAAGCTCGCGTCGAATGTAAATATGTCACAAATCAAAAACCTGGTGCACCAACGTCTATTATAAGAGAACGATTAAATAATAATGTTCATTTGATTACACAGCCTATCCGCAAGAAATCGCTTAATTCTCCTCCTATGGTTGAACCATTAGCAACGCCAACCGTCCTACCGCCGTCAGAACAACCACAGCAGCAGCAACAACGTCATCAATTCCAACAACATCAACCGCAACAGCAGCAGCAGCAGCAACAAAACAATACAACGCATCATATCCAATCTATTGAAGAACGTTTATCAGCTATCGAAAATATTTTACGGACTTTACTCGGTTCCGGAAGACACAAACATTTACTACAAAATTTGGATCACAATAACGTACCTTTACCACCACCGCAACCCTCTCCTCGTTATCCTAGTCTATATCCTAACCCACCAATGCTTGATCAGCAGCAGTATTCTGATGCTCTCTCCTGCCGGGATATCTATCATCCTCCTGTCCATGTTTCCTATATCCAAAATGGGTCATTATCACGGGAAAAGCGAAAAAGAGATGATCAAGACATTGTAGTAAAGGAAGAACGGGATGCACTCGGGCCACAGTTGGCCCCTATTAAAACCATAGCAACTACACCTGGAACACCGACAATACGAAACTTGTTGAATGATGATCCACCCTCTGCGTTTCATAGACTATCGCCCACATCCTCTTTTAGTGACACTACAGCTACCACTACCACTAATAATATCTCTAATACTAATTCTAATACTATCAACCCAATCAACAGCATTAATACCATTATTACGTCTACCACTACTACTCCTACTCCCGCAGCCGGAGACTTATCCTCTTGAATCTTTACAAAATAATAATAAAGGCTAGTCCCTTATTTTAAAAATATGCATATACACACACGTACACATTCGGATGCGGAAGGGTATAAAAATTTTATTATAAACCAATCATACCAAATACAACAAGTTCACATATATACGGGACGAGCACTGTTTTTGCAACAAAATAAAACAATATACCAAAGGCAATAGAGATAGGAAGTGCCGGCAATGCCTTCTTGTAAATAGCCAACAAAAAAATAGTAGCCGTCAATCCTGTCAAAACCGCAATCGTACAGCACACAGTTGTGATCCAGTCGTACATTGCTGCGCGCGCAACTAAAACACTGTAAAAGACAAAATCACCCAGACCGAGCTTAAGTCCATTCCGTTCGACTAGATAAATACAGTTAGCTTTCACAAAAAATAAAAAATAAAATAATAATAATAAACATCGCGTGTGCGTGCAAATTACCATCCTCCTCGTCCTTGTTTTCACTCTCTGTAGTCATTGTAGATCGTACTGTGGTAAGGATCGACCCATGACTTTCATCATGCAGTTGCATAAACCCATCATGGCTCATTCTTTGCCCTGAATTAGTAATCGGATGACCAGTAGATTGGTACTCTCGGCTATTCCGAGCTGAAGATGAAGGCTGATTAAAGTGTTCTCCTGCTGATGCCATCATCAGCCAGACAGCATTCACAGAGTAGAGTAACGCAGGCACTTCACGCTGCTGATTTTTAGAGCTTTCGATCAACAATCGTAATGGGCCAAATGGACATAGAACAGCGATCAAATCTATATTTGTTTAGATGACTCTGTATCTTCCCCCTTGGTATCTCCTACTTTACCCCATATTGCAAGCAATCCCAGTAGAATCCATGTTGTCCACTGTTCTAGCCCTGTTAATGAAAATGCCTAGATAAAAATGAGCTACCGTACCCTGTATAATAATGCTTACCATTAATGAACTCATAACAGTCAAGTAAATCTGCTGTAGCCATAATGGACCTTTCCAGAAAATCGAAACTAGGCCAACAACTGTAAAATTCCATAATGCAAATACCATCGTCACATAATCTAATGGTATCATGAACACTTGAACTAGGTTGCTATTTTTTCCCCAAAAAGAAAAGTTAGTTGCTATCGTAACCATCAAGGGGAGCTTGATACTTGCAGGATTAATAAGTAAGTCATGAATCCCAATAGGAGTAACACAACCACCATGAAAAATCCGATTAATATTTTGATCCAGCCCTTTTTAAATAAAAATACGATAATGATTGTAACTAGTATAATCTGTCCAATAATGATGGCTGCATTTGTAAATGAGCTTGTAATAGAGGTTCCAGCAGAAGAAGAAGAAGTAGAAGAAGTTGAAATATTTACATAAGTGGTTCTTGATGGACTATAGTTTAACATGTCAATTATCTTATCTTTATGTTGATCAATCGTACCTGTAGTCACTTTGTTTGTTAAACGATACTTTTACCCAAAATATACTTAATATGATACACGCTACAACAGGCTTAATGATTCTATATATCTGATTCGTGTAGAACCGTAATTCTTCTGCTATCTCTTCAGAATCTCGCTTTTCTTCTTGGTTATTATTATTATTGTTGTTGTTATTATTATTAAGATCATTCATGGGTATATCATCTATACATTTAATAAAGGGTCAATCATTCCTTTTTCTTCATACAATGGGTATATACTTGATGCCTGTTCCTGCAGAATTCTTTGTCTATTCCTTATAGCTGCTTTACACACTGTGTAGTGGCCCTGCTGCCAATGAGTCTTTTGACATTCAACAGAACAATACTTTGGTCCCAAGTGGCCACATGATGAGCACATGAAGGTTGCATTCCTTTGACATTGTGCACATCGGTTGGCTATTTCTTCTACCTCTTCTTGTTCTGCTGTTATTGAACTCATCCTTGAGGGAAATGAGATAGAGGGGGAGAAAGAAATAATAATAAAAAAGGCACACAAAACGCACAATGCCTTATACAAAAAAGGAAAAAATAAAATCTCAAACTTTTGAATAATTTAGAGCAATTTAGGGATGATACACACTTTTAGTACGCTTCAATGATCATTGCTTTTAATTCAAGTCGGCTTGAGGAGAAATAAACGAGCTTTACATGTTACCTGCACACATACACGCAATTGACTAGAGGAAAATCAAATCAGTTATCACTCGCTCTGAGGGTCGCTTTAAAAATAAAGTGCAAAAATAAAAATAAAAAATGGCGAGCCTGGCTTGAGTCCTGTTTACTGATTACTATATACCTCAGCAAGTACAAATTGGTCTCTGCTCTCAGCCATCTCTAAAACCTTTCTTTTTTCCATAATAAATTTACGTGAAGAAGCATAACGCACCGATAGTCTTTCGTCCAAACTATCTTTCTGGACTATACAAACTGAGTAAGTACATTCTAAAGCGCCAAAGCATAATTGCAATCTTCACCGGCCATTACTGGGATCGTATTCCAGGATGCTGTTCAATGGAACAGTAATATATTATCAGAGATTCTTTATATTCCCCCATTTGTTCATCCAGCCCACCCTTATTCAAGTGCAACAAGTAGCTAACCTAAACGATTAGGAGCGGTATCACTAGGTGTCAGACCCTTTGATATTCTACATTTAAGTGTTAAAACAGGAGCACTGTACAAAAGTTTCAAACTAACAGCAAGGTTATCCACTTATTTGTAAACAGCGACTTTTGGGTAAAGCAAGGTCTCCTTACACTATTTCAAGACTCTCTTCACTTCAAAGCACATGCTGTCTAGTTTCTTTGAGATGATAGATCGGCCTGCAAAGCCTCCCAACCTCAGTTCAGTCGAAAGCTTTTAAGCACAAATGAAAGATCGTAACTATCAAAGAAACACATGGTCAAACAAATCGAGAGCATGTACCATAGATATCCCAGAAGGTTTGAAATACAACTGAACACGGAAAGTATCAATGCCTTTTTAGACAATATACCCACACTCATAAAGAAATAATAGAAAGAAGCAATAAAGTATAAGGGTTACACTATCCACTACTAAACGATGTCGCTGTTCGTATTCCTAGCAATTTCTTTCATAAAATCCTCGGGTGTATTAATAATCAACAAGCCTTTTAGATGCATTCAGCTTCATAGCGTCATGTTTAAAGAGGCTAAAGGATCATGAAATGCTCGTTTGAGTTAAGGTTATTTGGAGATGACTATACATATTATCTTTGACCATAGAATTAAAAGAAGATAGCGATCCTTCTATCCACTTGAACCTTGAATATAAAACGTCCATCTATTTTTATAATTATAGAAACTACTCGTACACAGCTCAGATGCATTCTTATAAACAACAGCGTTATTTTCACACCAAAAAGTGGGGTTGCTAAAAATTAACGTTTTGATGTAGCAGATGAAACTTACTGGAAGAAAAAATAAATAGTGCATTTACCTTGACCTGAAGAAAACAGTTATCCCATAAACTACAAGTAACACACGAAAACACGTCATGGTAAAGAAGGTCATGTGAATCAAATGATATAAAAGGGTAAGCCCCGATACATGACGTGTTATTGTGAAAACACTGGCGAGATTTATACCAAATGCAGTGAGAAAATTTGAATGTACAGTAATCGTAAGATTAAATGACTAGTTTGTAAATAAATGTTGTAAAAAACTATACAAAGACAAAGGCACTGTTTCTTTTCTATATACCAGTTTCTGTTTCTTGAAAGACAACTGTCGAAGCAAGTATCTCAGACAATATATCTGAGTAACAGCGATAACCTAAAGCGCCAGGGTATCTATGTTCTCTCTCTATCTATCTGTGTGCGCTGAAGAGGTGGGACGAATAGAAAAAGTCAGTCCACAAAAAGGAGTTTGAATTTATCATAATGATAAGATAGTGTTTATAAAGATAGTCTAAATGTATATCATCGGAAGTGTACTTTTTTGATCAAAACCAAGAACTTAAAGACAGTATGCACACACAGTAACAGTGTATGGTTAAAATTTGAATCAATCGAGCACCTTCTGGCACTGATATGACACAGGGTATCATTCCTTTCTTTAGTATTAAAGCCGTCCAATCAAAATGAGTCTCGGCGTTAAAACCAGTTTGACTTTCCTTTAGAGTAAAATGAACGTATATAGTAATAATATAACATCCAAAAGAGGCTATCTTTTTTTTTTTGTTTTGTTTTCTCAGTATACAGGATATATTGTTATGAATTGAGGAAAGCTTGAAATAAAATGTGACCCTAGTTTTAATTAGGTCCCGGGAGAATCGTGAGAAATGGTGTCTTAATAAAACTTAATCGCGCTGAAAATGGATAATGATAGGCTATCATTCTCTGTCCCACTTTCCCATCGTGTTTCACCTACCTGTACAACTACTGGATCTTGTGGCCTAGCAAAAGTTTATCTAGTTTAAGACCCTTTCTGAAGGCCCTATCGTGAGAAATATAGAGTTACAATTTCTGTAAATGGATACCATGACTACGCATTTGTGTTTGCTAGGATGATCATGTCGATAATATGAATATCAAGTATAACGGAGTTTTATTTAATCATTTATTTGGAAAGAATTACATTAGGTGGTCATAGGCTCAAAAACTACTATTTGAACGGTATTTGGTAATTCGTTACTTTACGAACCAATTAAATTGGTTGTTTTCATCGGGGATTGGCGGGATGTGTTGTGTTACACAAATTGATTTACAAAGTGTTATAAAAGCCTAGTGTTTCTATTGTTTGATTACTTTTTTTTTATTATTATTATAACTTTTCCTTTTCATTCTATGCCATCTGAAAATTACGCTACCTCAGATACAAGCTCTGATAAATTTAGCAAGGTCGAGCAAACCGCTATTGACCGCTTAGAAGAAGACAGAGCCTCTAGCATCAATGAATTTGGTCATGGTAGCGGTAATTTCATGACAGCTTATTTCAACGTCGTTTGTGTCGTTGCTGGTACCGGTACTCTTGGTCTTCCAAAGGCTTTTGCTGAAGGTGGTTGGCTTGGCATTCTAATCTTAATTTTGGCCTATGTTATGTCTGTTTACTCCGGTATCGTTCTAATTCGTTGCTTATACCATCAGCCTGGCAAGCGTCTCCATGACTACAAGGCAATTGGTACCGCCGCTTTTGGCGTTATTGGATACATCATCGCATCAGTACTTCATCTCTTGAATTTGTTTGGCTGTCCCGCTCTTTACCTCGTTTTGGCTTCTGGTAATATGGTTGAAATGCTCAAGGGCACTAGTGCTGCTTATATCCATTACAGAACCTGGGTCATTATTTGGGGTGCCTTTTTGTTAATTCCTTCCTTAATCATGAAGACACTGAAAGAAGTTACTGCTATTGCTGCTATCGGTGCTGTCTGTACTATGATGGCTGTCTTTGTTGTTGTCATTCAAGGACCAATGTATCGCAATGAACATCCCGACGAATTGGTTATGCACGACTCTGTTATCTGGACTGGTTTCCCTATTGCTCTTTCAACCATTGCTTTCTCATTTGGTGGTAACAACACTTACCCACACGTTGAACATGCTTTGAAGAAGCCTCATCAATGGAAGTGGGCCGTTACAGCTGGTCTTAGTACATGTGTTGCCCTCTACTTTATGACTGCCATTGCTGGTTATTGGTCTTTTGGTACTCACACGCAATCTCCCATTTATAATTCTCTTCCTGATGGCCCTGGAAAGTTACTCTCCATGATCGTCATGACTATTCACGTTATCTTAGCTATTCCTATTTACAGTACTTCTTTCTCGCTTGAATTTGAAAAGTTTGTCAACTGCTCTGAAGACAGATTAGGCAAATTCGGTGCTTGGGTTGGTCGTGCCATTATTCGTGCTTGTACCATGGTCATCTTGGTCATCTTGGCCTGTTTCATTCCCTTCTTTGGTGATTTTATGGGTTTAATTGGTGCTCTCGCCAACTGTGGTCTTGTTTTCCTCTTGCCCATCCTCTGTTACTTGAAATTGACTGGTGTCAGAAACAAACCCTGGTATGAACTTGCTTTCTGTGCTCTTACCCTCTTGTTGGGTGTTGTTGGTTGCATCTTTGGTACCATCGATGCTATTAGGGCTTTGGTCCACGATTTCAACCCTTAATAGAAAAGGAAAAGCAGTTGTAAATAGTTTTTTAAAAATTAACAATGTATATATTATCCTAATATTTATCCCCAAATAAACTTGATGTTTAAAAAATAATTCTTTGGGTTGTCCTGACAAAGTTTTGCATATATTACCGGGCCTTTTTTTAAAACTGACCTGTGTGGTCATTACGAAACATGACTCTGTTTGAGGAAAGATTTTATAGTGTATTTTACCATAAAAGGTAAAATTATTATCTTTTATCAGCATTATAGATGACTGAGACATAACTTGAAGCCTCTCTACTTTAGCCATTTTTAAGCAAAAAGTCCCGTCTAAGCATTCTCAAATAATTCTAGCAGTTGCTAATCAAGCTGTTACTTCATGTTCTCGATAAACTAAGTATTACAAAGGCAGTTGCTCAGTCGATACATTAGCTAAGGAAATAATATTTTGCTTAAAAGAAAGCTTTGCTTGCTTATTTTAATATAAAAATCGCAAGTCTCAGTGTTTTGTAGAGCCAATTACGAGCATTGATTACTCCTTGGCATTTATCTTTCATGCTTTCAACCAAAGTACGAAAATACATTTGTTGTAATTGTAGTACATTCAACTAAAAATATTTTTGACACAAAGTTGCTAAAACATACAAACAATGGCTTTATCAAATAAATATTATCAGCTTCAGCTTTTATTATATACGCAGAACCAAGTATTATTTGTTTATTCCACTCGCTGTACACAGTAGTTTAATATGAATTTAAGACTAACAATTTTTACTAATGGGATATCCCATTAAAAACATGGTAAATGTTACTGGCGATTTCCTCGTTGCTCTTTGCAATTTCTGAAGAGAGAAAGGAAGCTAACTGTTTCAATTGTCTATTTAGATCAATGTTTCTTATCACTGGAATTGCTGAAATATCCTTTTCAAACAATCCGTCAGTATGTACAAGAATTTGTCTTATTATTCCATCAGGTTTGCATTGACCTCTCAAATAGATGGCAAATTTACGTTCTAAGCATCTTTGATAGTAGAGTTATTAGTATCTCCTGGAGCGGTCCGCTAATGCCCAAGCTATCAAGGGCCTAGTACATCAACCATTGGTATATTTTGACGAAAATCTGTAACAAAGATACGTAGACAGCTTATCAAACTTGGATCTAAGCTGATGTGGTTGAGCAAATTCATCAAAGGGATAAAATAAAACTTGGCGAGAGTTAATTTTGGTCCTTTCGATGAATAATCGCGTTTCTCTACTTGGCAAGAATCCATTTGAACTTGATGGCCCAATGACTGACTTTTCATTATGATCTATACGTATGGACGGCTTAATCAGGACATCCATTGTCTTAGTGCCCAGAACAAGCTTCTTACTTCTATCATCACTCATCAAGGACAGTTTCACATTAGGGTACATCGTGTCAATATGAGAGAGAGAACATTTAGGAAAATTGCCTTTCATAGTAGACGTTTTTACGTAATATGGATTAAGTGAAGGAAGCCTAGCATATATTTCGTCACAAAGTACAACCAGTGCTTTATCATTCTCCACAAAAAGTCATTTCTTCAAGTATTTTGCAATAATATGTGCTGCCATAGGATTTCTAGCTCAACTACTGTTCAGCCAAAGTGAATGTTGATGACTTAGCTCAATATAATCATCTTTCAACAGCGTTTTTATACGGACTACATAAGATAATATTCCGTATGGAAGATGATGAAGTGCTTTTGACCTTCTCACCAAAATAGCTTCTTCTTTTTTTGGCATGATAGGGACAAATGATGAGCCTTGTTCTTTTTCTTGAGTTAATAATAAATTGCTTATTCTTTTCGGGACCACCAAGAGACTGTGCTCTTTTCCTTCATGATCAAAGTATGCTCTGGGTTGAAGATCTCATAACTCTGCTATTAAAAGGCTTTTCTTTTGATCCTCTTTTGATTGCGTTAATGCATCTAAAGCTGATAAAACAGCAGTCTCATAGTCCCGCGCTGTATAGGTCTCTGTGACTAATGCTTGCGCATCTGATGGTGATATAGCCGTTAAACAATCTTTTATTAAACCGAAGTGGGCACGTAGTGCTATTTATACTGAGATTGCTCGGGCAAGCTCAACAAAGTGGGGTGTACAATGTGATGGGATGGGAAGATACTGGTGGTGGAGGGGGAGAGCATACAATCTAATGGGGGTAGGTAGAGGGAGATAAACTAATCGCTATAATTGGTGGGTTAAGACTTGGTCGTGTTAGGGTTCATGCTTATTTCAACCTGAGCGGATAGATGCACACTATGCGCACGAGGAAATCCACAAAAAGGTTAATACTAAAGGCACTACTTGTGATACCATCAGTAAACTCTTTCAATGTGTAGTTCCACGTTAAACTTATTCAGAAACAGATATATTTCCATCTTATTTGATGTAGAATGTGGATTATCTTTTCAAGAAGAAAGGGATAAATTGTTATTGCTGTATTTTAACAACATCCCACTGGACAAACGTAGGTTAGATAGTGATTTTGGTAATGTGAGGCTGTAAATTGATATCACAGGTAGTGCCTAGAAAAAGTGTCCGTATTGCTAACCTTCTGATGGATTTCTTTGTGCACCTAAATTTGGCTCTTTTGATTGAATGATGCCCATAGTTCAACGGAGAGAATGTATTGCGCTTATATCGGACTTTAAAATTACTTTAAAGCGCGTCTTAGCTTGGTAGATCTACTTTTTCTTTTGTTGTCCAGTTAAAGCACAATGGCGAAAAAAAAGTCCAAGCAAGCTGGCAATAATCGCGGTTTTGCAACAGTATCAGCTCCTTCAAAAAAAGCTGAAGTACCGATCGAAATTGAAGAACCAACAGAGAAGCCAAAAGAACCAAGCAGTAACAAAAGTTTGGAGACCTGTCAAGTAGATCATGAAGACAAAATCTTGCAACTTGTTGAAAAGTACCGTACTTTGCATGAACTTAAAGCTGATTCAATATTGGACAAGATGCAGAAAGAAGATATACAATCGAGTTCTCGTAAGATTAGATCATTCCGACTTGGTTCAAACTTGGAAAAGGAGCTCGTATCAATTATTAAGCAGAAGGAGGGAGACCTTTTTGGTATGCAGAATAATGAGAAAGTATCAAAAGAAGCTAAGCATACTTTATATTTTTGCTTAGAACCTTGTCCTGTCCAACTTAAATCGGAACAAGCAAAGGAAAAATTGATTGGACATTTGGATATACTGTATAGAGCTTTAGTTAAGCTCGGGTTTAGTGATATTGACATATACGATTCTTTTAAATCAACCTTGTCTACATCAATTGATGATCATCTTGATTGGGTAGCTTACGGGAATACATCTATCTATTGTGATTTACCATTAATCACAAGTTTTTAGCTGTGTATCAATACTCCTTACGAAAGAATGCCTGTTGGATTCTTTGATAAATACTATAATGAAGAAGGTAACAAAAAAATATTATTTATTATATATTATTACTCATATAGTCGTAATTAGAAGGGGATTCACCAGTTACTTTGATTCACAATACGAGTAAAGAGAAAACAAGTAATCATGAGTCAGGCCAAGATCAAATAGAACAGGAAGTTGACTTGGTTGTAAAGAAGCATGAAAAAGAGCAAGATAAACTTGATGAAATTAAATCACGTATCTTACAGGCTGCTAATGAATATATGGTATGGTAAATCAATACATTGGACAACGAAGCTTATTGTCTTTTTGACAACTGCAGTATGAACAAGAGCAAAATGCCAATGAGAAACACGCAATGATGAAGATTCGCTTACAAGAGCTAGAAAGCCTTTTGCCATCGAAAAAGAAGAATAAAAAGAAGCAAAAGGACGATACAAGTATAGAGAAAAACGTTGATGTAAATGCAGTCATGAAAGAAGTTAAACATATAAAAGATAATCTGAGCAGTCTTGAAATCGATTGGGAATTTGACCAAAGAAAAGCAAACGAGCTATATTTAAAAAAGCTCGAGCTAGCAGCTGAAGAAAAGAGAAAAATACAAGAGGAAGAGATCAAAGCAAGAAAAGAAAGTGAGCAAGAAAAACCAAAGGATAGCTGTGATGTACTGAATGATGATGTGGAAGATGATGAAGGTGATCTGTTTGGCGGATTAATGGGAGAAGAAGAGGAACCAACTTATGGCACTGAGGACGCAAATCAGCTCAACGCTGCAACTAGTTGGACGATTATCGAATTATCTGTGCCTCAATCGTGGAAAGGACAGTATCCTAAAGATGTTCTGGCAGATTATTGCAAAAGGAACAGTCTGGGAAAACAAACATACAAGACAACAGAGCATGGCTTTAATACATGGCGTTCAGCGCTAAAGATAGCTCAAGATAAACATCCAAATGAGCCCTTATGCTTTGAGTTGCCAGAAGGTCTGGCGACCAATAGTCGAAAGAACGCAGAGAATCTCATAGCGGTAGATAAATTATGCATGAATACGTTTAATTCTCTTATTGAAAAAATTTCATGAATAGGCATATACTCTATTCAGCCTAGATCCAAATACTTCAATTTACAAGGCTATTCCTACAGTCTATAAAGACCTGTGGCTAGGATGGCTAAATGAAAAGGTAAGCATGATTGGTAAAATATGAACTACTGCCTAATGCTTTAACAAACTTAGCAACTGAAAGAGGAAGGGCCAAGGATTAAAATGGATAAGCAAAGGTTTACATTTATAACCGACCTTGTAAACAATTCTTTTATCAAGTTAAATCATGACGATATTGTAAGTCTGACTTATTATGTAATGTGCCTTGATTTTAACCTGTATCCTAGTCCGCTGACGACCGGTTGAGTCCTGAGCCCAAGCCTAAAAAAGAATCGAACGTAACAGCCAAACAAAGCTCCAAACTAAAGTCCAAGTTCAAACAAGCTAAAGAGAGTTTTAAAAATCGCATTGAAACCAAACAGTACATAGATATGAAGGTATATTATCTGAGTTGACACAAACAACGACTTAAGCTCTTTCTATAGGGAAAAAGAAACGACCTACCAGTTGCTGCGTATAGAGAAGAAATACTCGAGTTGGTGAAAAAGAATCAAGTGTTGATTATTTCTGGAGAAACTGGATGGTAAGAAAGTATAAGTGAGATGATATATAACTAACACGACTCTACACAGTGGTAAAAGCACGCAAGTACCGCAGTTCCTAGCTGAAGATCTGCTATTAGGATCTTCAGAGAGCGGGTTGGTCATTTGTACACAGGTATATGGGAGACGTGCAGTGTATTGTTACTTGAATTAAAACAGAAAAATAGCCACGTCGTATCTCTGCAATGTCAATTGCAAACAGAGTATCCATGGAGATGGGTGATGCACCAAACACCACTGGATCTAAAAACGCCATGGTTGGTTATCAAATCAGACTTGAAAACAGAGTGTCAGAAGAGAACGTGTTGTTATACTGCACAACGGTAAATACGATTGAATAAACCATAGCTTTAGTATTTAAATACATTCTAGGGTATCCTATTGCAGCGGTTGCAAAACGACCTGTACTTGGATGGCGTATCTCATGTGATAGTGGACGAAGTACACGAACGTACAATTGATAGTGATTTCCTACTAGTCATGCTGAAAAAACTTATCAATTTACGTCATGATCTCAAGTAATAGTAGTAGTCTTATTGTAACAAACATACTTACTCCAAGCATAGAGTAATATTGATGAGTGCCACAGTGGAGTCTAAACGCTTCTCAGAATATTTCTATAATTGTCCTGTCATTACTGTACCAGGAAGAACTTACCCTGTGCAAGTACAGTTCCTTGAAGATGTCGTGCAAGCTACAGGTTTGGTGAATTATAATGATGCATAATAGGCTGATTAATGATTTTTATGGAAATAGGCTATGTATTGGAAGAAGATTCTCCGTTTGCTTTAAGAAAAACAAGAACTAGAGCAGGTAAAAACTATCAGTAAAAGTAAAGGCAACGATAGGCTGACAAGGTATAAAAACAGAGCATGGCAGCATTAATGTCTCTGGAAGAAACGGTTCCAAAAAACGTATTTATTATGATATGTTTGAAGGTGATACGGATGAGGAAGAAGCGTATGACTCTGAGACAAAATTAAATATTCAAGAGGAGGTTGACGATATCAATGCAGAACAAGATGAGTATAGCAAACAAACACGAAAGATGATTAAAAGAATGGATGATAATAAGATCAATTATGATCTCATACTCGAGCTATTAGAATACATTTGTATAAGCAAGCCTAAAGAAACTGGAAAAGACAACACACAAAAGGAAGGCACATGCATTCCTTCTTCGGGTGCAATACTCATCTTCTTACCTGGCATAAACGAGATCCGAGCACTATATGACCTGATATCCAGCCATCATATCCTGAGCGACCCTGAAAAGTTTCTTTTAATCCCTCTTCACTCGACATTATCATCAGAACATCAAGAGAAAGCGTTTGATGTGCCACCAAAGGGCATCAGAAAGATTGTACTTTCCACCAACATTGCAGAAACTGGTGTGACAATTAGTGATGTAACTGTTGTTATAGATTCTGGTATGGCCAGAGTTGTTAGGTACACAATTTACCAATAAGAACAACATAAATACTAAACGTTACGTTTTTCAGCTATGACGATAAAAGAAGAGTAACCAGACTGCTTCAAAAATATGTCGCCAAAGCCAATATACGACAAAGACGTGGTCGTGCTGGTAGAGTGCAAGAAGGTATCTGCTTCCATATGTTTACCAAGCAGCGTTTTGAAGAGGTAAGTTTATACATTGCCTTTTTGGTATGTGAACTAACTTAAAGCAGATGCCTGATTTTGAAACACCTGAAATCCTTAGATTACCACTTGAAGAGCTATGCTTACGCATTAAAGTGTATAATCTTGGATCCATTCGCTCTGTTCTTAGTACTGCTTTAGATAAGCCTTCGAGCCAAATGATAGACAATGCCATTTCAAGCCTAAAAGAGGTAAAAATATACAATGAAAATATATATTACATAAATTAACTCTTTTGTTTAGGCACAAGCTTTAACGACAGAAGAAGATGAAAGATTAACTCCACTTGGCTCGCACTTGGTCAACTTGCCTGTGGATATACATATTGGAAAGATGATCCTTTTTGGGGCCATTTTCCGCTGTTTGGATCCTATACTTACGATTGCTGCCATGCTAAGTTATAAAAGCCCCTTCGCTCGACCATTTGGAAAAGAGCGTGAAGCTGATATTGCAAGGTCAAGGTTCGAAGTTGGTATGTATAGTGACGAAGTTTTATGAGCATATCTATTAATAGATAAATAGGAAAATCTGACTTCTTGACAATGTATCAAGCATATAAAGTTTGGCGTGATTATTTGATGCAAGTGAGAGGAAAACCAGGTTGGCTCCGTCATATGCATGAATTCTGTAAAGAGAATTTCTTGAGTCAACAGAATCTAGAGATGATTGAAGAAATGAAACGACAGTTTTTAGCATTACTGATCAACATCGGTTTTGTAAAGACGAGTAAACTGGACATATCTATTAATAGATATGATATCAAGCGATCTATTCATCTGTGTGATGTTCCTTCGGCCTATAACAAGTATAGCCACACTCTTCCTGTCGTCAATGCTGCTCTAACGGCTGGTCTTTATCCTAAAATTGCAGAATATGTTCGTGAGTCTGGCATCATGGCCAATCGTATGATGGAGGTCAAGCTACACCCCTCATCCATGCTCTTCCTCCGTGAAAGAGAGGTACATTCTGAAATTTTGGCTTACAATACCCTTATTATGGGTAATAAGGAATATCAAAGGAATATAGCAGTCATTCGAGATGCTACATCAGTTGATCCCGTTGCTCTTGTTTTATTAACAAGAGAAATCAAAATTCAGGCAAGCTTCACTTTAGCCCAAAGATTGATCTTATTTAACATATTTTTTTTTTATTTATTTAGCATAAGCAAAGAAAGATCACTCTTGACAATTGGCTCTCATTCGATTGTTTTGCAAGAACAGCGGTTATTTTAAAGTTTTTTAGAAATGAATTGGTATGAATGTCTTTCAGAGAAACACCCATTGTATCTAACAACTCTCTTTGTATAGAACCGCTGGCTTGCTGAAAAGATGAAAGATCCAGCTGTGGATTTGACAGCTTACAATCAAGACATTCTAGATGCTATAGCGTACATGTTACAATCATGCAACTATTAAGGGCTTGTGTTTTATGCTGGGAAAGAAGGTCCTCCTTTTTTATTTACTGAATAAAAATCGTAAGCCAATATCATCTGTAGTACCATTTTAAAATGTCAATAAGTTATTTTCTTCTGTCATATTTGTTTGTGACCGAAGTGATGTCAACTCATTTTCGAGTAACTCCTTGATTATCAAGATTGCATTCTGATCATTACTATACTTGTTCTCTAATCTATAGTTTGATTGTTTGTTAGTACTTTATAAATAATAAAACAAGGGGAGCTTACCTTTTCAAAATAGCCTCTAGTTCCCTTTGAGAGTTACATAGAATGGATAGTATGTTATTATCTACTCAACATAAGTAACTCCAAATATCACAACGTATATTCTCCTTTTACCTATTTCACATTCTAAACGCTCATACTCTTTCTTTTGCTGACTCAATTCTTTCTTCTTTTCTTGCAAGCGTGCATTTAATTCATCTTTATCCTTTTGTTCTCTTTCTTTATTTGTCTTTTTCAGCTGTTCATCTACTGCTTTTATCTGATCACAAATCTCTGCAGCCTTTTCATATTGGTCCGCCTCAATGGCCAGACGCTTTTGAATGTTGAGATTGTTCAACCAAGCAGTGAGCTTGGATATGTTGTAATCCAGCTGCAGTTGCTGTTGCTCTTGCACATACTCGGTTGATTGTAATTCATTGATAATCTTTGTGTTTGCGAGTAAATTTTCCTTTGCCCTAAGCAAAAAGGTCAGCTTACAGGGGTAACGCTATAGCTTGATTCACTACGATCAAGAAAGCATTGAGGTATAGCAAAAAGAAGGGAGAATATATGATGATGGTGTTAAATAACTTTTGCCCATATAAAGAAATCATATGTATACACCGTATTCATATATCCAGATATCTTCCTTATAATTGTAGTGAAGCTTTTCTTAACTTACTGTCTTAATCTTGCTCTTTCATTATCTATAGCTTGATCCCGTGTCTCGATGGATGACTGTAGTATATTTAACAGCTCCTCTGCCTCTTGCTTGCCATTTAGCTGTCTGCTCGCTACAAACGCTATACTTCTTTCCAACTCTTCAAGCTCCTTTAAACCCTTGGACTTTTCCTGGGAGTGACGTTCTATTTCTATATTTATCTTTGCATCCTCCTTATCTAATTGAGCCTAGAACCCATATGAATACTACAAACCCGAATTGTAATCATGGACCTACACTCTTTTCATTCAGCTCCTTTTGCCTCTTTTTTATTAACTCTAGCTCCTGTTCATGTTCACGTCGCTCCTTTTTCACTGGTTTTAATTTCATCTCCATTGCTTCATCTAACTTTGCTATAGTATCTTTGTATTTCTTTTTCTCTTGCTCCAATGCTTTTACTTTTTCCAGGAGCTCATTGATTTCATCCTAAAAAGAAAGCAAGCTTGAGTAAATAATAAACAAGCTATTTCTTTCTTTTTACCTGAATTTGGTCTGTCATTTTTGCCAGTTCATTCTTTTTCTCTGTTTCTTCCAAAACTGTTTCATACATTCGCTCCTGTAGTTCTACATCACTTCTGTCCCAAAGTTCAAGATCCAAGGCAATTTCACTATGGACATATTTAGACTTTTTTTTTTTGCTTCCTTCAATGTAGCTACCTCTTTTGAGATTCGATGTCTTGCCTTTTCTCTTTAATACCTTCCAAAAGCTGAGCATCCTGTTGATCCATTTTCTTTGTATATTGATCAAACATCTGCTGCCTTTTCTTTTTCTCCTCTTCAAGGATGTTCACCATATCATTTGATTTTTCAGGTTCTTCGGCCAATATTTCGGCCATTTCCTTCCAAGCTGAGCGTATTTGAGACTGTATGTCATGCAAGTTTGTATTGGTCAAGGTATCCAATTGTTTCTTATACTGCTCTGCCTGCTTTTGAAAGTCTCTAACAGACAAGAACTGCTCTTTCTCTATAGCATCTTGCTTTAGCTGTAGCGTGTGGTCTAACTTTTGCTTTATCTTTTGAACCTGCTCATGTATCTGTTGTTGTTTTGAATACAAGCCTTGAAGATGCGTTCTTTTAAACTTTTTCTTTTCTTGAAACGTTTCCCAGCGATACTTTTTCTGTCTTGTAGAGTTTTCAGTCGTGTCTAAAAGAGCTATTTAGAAAAAATAGATAGTTTTTGAAATTCTCTTGTTGTTACTGATAGTGTCTTTGCTTGCAGTAGCTAAAGCACGGGGCTTGACTAAATTAGGTTCAGCAATACATCAATATAAAAAATCAGAGTTAGAAAACGGAAACAAACTACTGTGTTGCGCTTAGTGAATATGCATACAATCCTGAAAAGAGGGTCCTCCAAAATGCTCAAATACAATCTCCTCTGGTTGAATGCTCTGCCTAAAATTATGTCTCTTTGACGGGACATTCTGTGTAAAAAATGACTTTCCTGAAGAAGCATTCTGTCCGAATGAAAGTCTTCTTGACGGGACATTTTGCCCAAATAAAAGTCTATTTGACTGAGCATTTTCAAATGTTGAGTGTTCTAGTTGAGCATTCTGTCCAAAGGAGAATGATGCATGAGGTGCCTGGTTAACAAAACTTGAGAAATTCGAGGATTCGGGTACCGGTTCGACAACTTCCGAGCTGAACAAGTCTTTTCTCTTTACTTGTTGTTTATTGCTTTTGTTTATAAAACCGAATGCAGAGGCCATTTAACTGGGATAGAAGCAAGAAACTAAAAAGGGTAAAATACACTTGAATTTCAGACGTTTTTATTTAAATTCAGATGCTCCTTTTCTTTTTGAACGAAATAAAGTTCAAAACGTATTTGAACAATAAGCTTCACTATGTCTTTTTTTTTAGCTTTAAACGTCTTAGAATATTATTTATGGCCATACGAGGTGTAAGTTTATCTCCTAGTTATCATCTTTTGTGTCTTCTTTCTTATCCAAACTCCGAGTAGTCGATGCCTACCTACTCGCGTTCTGTCAAAGCTGTGTCAAAATAAAGCTCCGTATGCTGTGTAAAGCATCTTGATACGTACATTACACACATTTTCTACTAAGAAAGGCTGTGGTCTTTTTGCTGGGAGCAGTATACAAAAGTTAAGAATATAAAAAGCACTAGTTTGCAGATGAAGTGCTTTTTATAAGAAGTAAATGTTAAATGTATTTTGCATGAATTAAAGCGTGGCTTGAATGTTTTCTTTTTGTGTCTTGGGTAACGCTAATGTCAATCCGCCAGCCCTGAACTTATTTTGAAATGCACCAACATCTCCATATAACTGGATCCATGAGTGATCCACAATACGCCCTATCTTTATGAATTATAATACAACGAATCCCTTTAGTCGGAAATTCACCCCCTGAAATGGTTTGCCCAGTTTCTCTAACCTTACATGTCACCTAATTTTTTTTTTGTCTCTTGTGTCTAATAGGGAGGAAAAGGGGGCTTTTATACAAAATGACTGCTTGAACAAAAAGTAGGAGTTGCCGGAGTTTGCATACGAGAACTTCCTGCAAGTGGGCGGTTAGTCAAGGGCTTCAGGGCGATCAAACGCAGCAACACCAAAAAAAAATGGTATTAATCCTGCCTACTGTTCTTTTTTCCTTTTTTTCTTGTATTTATTTTATAAAAATATGCTCTACTTAATATCTTTATTACTTATTCTAATCAGCTTGTCTAATTGTATCAACGGTAATTTTTATATATATATTTTTGTGTATATAATTCACTTATAAAGAACTTTAGTATGTGATCCGAGATTACCATTATGCTCACCAACCTGGGACGAGATATGGTATCATTATAACAACTACACATTCTCTCGAAACGAAAAGTAAATGACCCTCATTCATCTACATGTAATAACGCTAACTTGTTTATATTATAAAAAGCAATATTTTCTTTATAAAAAATGTATGTATGTATCTGTTTTTTTGGTATGGATTAGGATTGATAATGTGCGTACTTACACTATATAGAATATCACTTCCTTTGATTTGCATTTGCTAACATTTGACACAACACCAAATGTCAAAAGGACGATCAAATCGTGGTTCAACCTGACCCAGCCGAATTTAGCTGTACGTGTTACAGATAACTGGTTCCCAAGCTCATTACCTTCTGGCTCTACTAATAAAACTTGGGCATTCTTTGCCTTCTTACTCGATCACGACTCCTCTATCGACCCAACACATATTAGTGTAGATCAAGCCTTTGTTGAATTTAAAGTCGTTCGTAAGTTACATGAGCATATATGTTACTGATGTATTTATGATTTGAACCTAGAATCGGCTCCACAGCCAGTTACCATTAACTATAAACCACTAGAACCATGGATAGTGGCACTGATTGTAGTCTCCTGTGTTTTAGTTGCCTTAGCAATGGGCATTGCTGTTTGGTGGTGGAAAAAAAGGATGGAAAAGAAGGCTGTGCTGAGTAGACCAGACGCGATGTTGATTGCCGATAAATTCCGCGAAGTGATGTCCACTTCCGATTTAGCGCAAAGAAACGAAAAAAATGCGCAAGATTTATTACAGAGACAACTGCAGGCTGAGGAGGGCACTTCGATCATTGAGATTAGGCAAAGTAGCTCTACTATAAATAAATAAAGTAACCACTCTTACTCTCTGTCTCCTTTGAACCAAGCACAGGTATTTGCCCAACCCACTATCAAACAACCAATATTAAGCCTAATGAATTAAACTCTAACTTTATATGCGTATGTATGTATTTAATAATAAACATTTTTTTCTTCTGTATACATTCTCTGCGTCTTTTGCTTATAAGCGAAAAAGATACAGCTTCAGATAATTGTGTTATTTAAAAAAAGGAAAAAAAAGGGGGAGAGGGGAGAAGGTGGAATATGGTTGAAAAATATCACTATGAGTTATGCGTTATCCTGCTTGGCAGCGTCGATCACAGGAGTATCCTCGGCTGATTGATCTTTCAAATTGTTATTATTGACTTGAGCTAGTGGGGTAGGTGGGTCTACGAGGTCAAAGCGAATAATTTGGTCCTTGTTTTCGAGAGCCTGTTCAGGGGCCCGCTCTGTCATTTGTACTGGAGTATTCTGTGGTTGCATTATATTCGATAACGATGGCGCACTGCTATGCTGAGATAGTGATTCTTTTGAGTCTTGTTCTATTGGCTCTTGCTTGCTTTCCACAGGACCACTCCAACTTTGCTCCACTAGATTCTCCTGTTGAGGCACTGGTTCAACACTTTGTTCTGCAGAAGCCTCTGTGCTCTGCTCAGTTATTGTTTCATCAGCCTCACCTTCCTCAACCTTACGCTTCTTTGTTGCTCGACGACCTGCGCCTGTACCACGTTGTCTTTGTTGTGCAGGCTTTTGTCGTTGGCGTTTCTCACCGTCACCTCTAGGTCTTCGTCTACGCGTATTACTTGCACGCTCTCTCAAGAAAGCAGCAATAATACGACGAAGACGCATGCCAATATCAGCTTTGGATGGCCAGACGTACACTTTGTTCTTATCGCTACCAGCCTCTTCTTCCTCGGCAACTGCTTCTTCTTCTTCGTTCTTTTCTTCATACTCGCTGTCTTCGTCCTTTGGAGCATATGTAATAGGCTTCTTTTCTTCAGTCTCTAGCAAACTATCTTCATTCTTGGGCTCATCATCATCCGCAACATCGGTCTGACTGTCATCATACTTTTTACCATAAAAGCAAAACTCTGGATCATTTCGAATAGCCAAGTACTGTTGATAGCCATGTTTCAAGATACCCAGCAGCAAATCACGGTCTTCATCAGCCTTCCACCATGGAGCAGGTGGCGAACCAGTAACACGAGGAATCTCCAGTTTCTTTGCTTCCTGCCAATCATTGGGTACAATTTTATCACGAATGATGTGAAGCATTTGAATACGGAGCAAGAAGTTACGACCTGTCAAAAAAAAAAGGTCAGACACTTTGTTACACACACATTGTTGTTGTTGTGGTAGTTACCTTTGCGTTCAATATGATCAGCGTACTCTGGGGGAGACAAGAAAGA
This sequence comes from Rhizopus microsporus ATCC 52813, assembly GCF_002708625.1. Classification (NCBI taxonomy): domain Eukaryota; kingdom Fungi; phylum Mucoromycota; class Mucoromycetes; order Mucorales; family Rhizopodaceae; genus Rhizopus; species Rhizopus microsporus. The sequence continues at coordinate 34,214 of NW_019671949.1, read as the reverse complement.
TCTGTACTCCGCAATCTGTTTCTTGGTTGCACCTACGTAAGGAATGGTGTCATGCTTCCGTGCTTCCTCACGTGAATCCTTGACTAAGATTTCCTCGATATCTTCAACCAACTTGCGGTCTTCTTCTGTACTCTTGCCAATGGCAGGTAAGGCCTTACGCATGAGAGCACGTGTGACCGCCTTAAGATCCTTCTCGGATCGACGAGGGAAGTGGGTAACCATCAAGTCCCAGCTTCCGTAACCGTAGATCATCAATTTTCTTTCATACTTTGTCTTTTCCGAAAGCGACCAGTGACGAGGTTGTTCACCACGACCACGACGAGAGGGTCTTGAGTCAGATTCGTCCTCATAAGCAGCATCAGAGTCGTTTTCATCCGAGTAGGATCCATCTGCAGGTCGTGAACCAAATCGTTGGACTTGACGTCTTCGTCTAGGCTGCTTGATGATCAATGCATTTTCGTCAGGCTTATCGGATGTATCAATCTGCGCCTTGGCAGCCCACTTTTCCCAGAAATCGGGATCGTCAAGGTCGACACCCAGGTTATCGCCATCAGCAGCAGAAAAGGTAGCCTTGGAGAACACGGAGCCCTTCTCGTTACCTTCGTGACGAATGATCTTGGTACGTCTCTCTAAAATTTGATCAATATCTTCTTCACAAAACTTGGCGCTTTCTTCGTCGTTCAACATTGCACCATAGGCACCCTTCTTCAAAAGATCTTCGATTTCTTGACGGTTCAGTTCAGCATTCTTATTGGCATTACCATCGTCGTGCGTGCCCATGACGGCCTTGTCAAGACCAAGCTTCATGCCAGCACGATCAAACATGTCTTTTTCATAAGTGTTGGCACAGATCAAACGGTAAATTTGAACAGGCTTGGTTTGACCAATACGATGACATCTAGCTTGAGCCTGTAAATCGTTTTGAGGATTCCAGTCACTATCAAAGATGATACAAGTATCTGCAGCCTATGTTATATTGATCAGCCTTGTTTTTTAAATGTTAAAGAGGAAACTTACTGTCAAGTTAATACCAACACCACCGGCTCTTGTGCAGAGCAAGAAAACAAACGATTCTTCAATCGGAAGAGTTGAGAAACGATCAATGGCTGCCTGTCGCTGATCACCAGGAATACTGCCATCAATTCGTTCATAGGCGTAATTACGTCCACGAAGGTAATCTGCCAAGATGTCTAAGCAGCTTGTGAACTGAGAAAAGATCAATACTTTATGGTTTCCGAGAATCAACTTTCTCAAGAGCTTGTCGATCAAGACAAGTTTACCAGAGGACTGGACCAAACAGTTGAATTGTTCTTGTTGGCCCTTTGCATTGCATTCAGAAGTAATCACTTCTTCAGCACCCTCCAATAAATAAGGGTGAATACAACATTTACGAAGCTGCATCATGATATTGCGAAGATGAGGCATATCCTTGTTATCTATTCATAACTTGTTTAGCAATTGCAAAAATAAAAAAGAAAGCTGTTTACTTACTCTTGGTTCCTCTTTTCAAGAAACTAAAGTTCTTTTCCAAGATGGCACGGTACCACTTCTTTTGAGGATTAGTCAATTCAACTTCAATGACAGTTTCTTCTTTAACAGGAATAGTCTTTTCAACATCTTCCTTGAAACGACGCAACATGATGGGCTTTAGCAACGCTTGAAGCTTTTCAACTTGATGAGCAGAGTTCAAATTGCCATATTCACTAAAGAAATACTTTTCATCGTCATAGATATGAGGTGCCATAAAGTGAAGCAAGCTGTATAGTTCACCCAGGTTGTTCTGTAATGGTGTACCGGTCAACAAAAGCTTGTGATCAATGTAGAATGTACGTAGAACTTCGAGCACCTTTGAATTTTTGTTTTTCAAGCGATGTGCTTCATCAAACACACCACATCGCCAAGGAATATCCTTCAAGGTCATGGCACTGGCAGAAGCCATTTCATATGTCGTAATAAGAACATCAAACTTGTATTTTCCTGGGATATTGTTGGCCTCTGCGTCTTGGTAATAGAATTCGGTCTCGATGATCAAGTTACGAGCGAAATTGCTTCCACGGAAATCAACCACGTTCAAGTCTGTCCAAGCGTTAAATGCTCTTACCCAATGAGGGATTGTAGATAAAGGAGCGATAATCAAGAAGGGTCCACGAATGCCTACGTGATGATAGATATCGTTCAAGAGAGCAACAGATTGTACGGTTTTGCCGAGACCCATTTCATCTGCTAAAATACAAGATCTAAACGTATAGTAACAGTATCTAAGCCAATTGAGACCTTCTAACTGATATGGACGCAATGTGTTGTTGTATCTGTAAATAGGTGAAGAATCGTATTGGATGAATCGAGTGACATCGGGACGTTGTGGTGTTGGTGCGAGCTTATGAGGAGGAATTTGCTTTCTTGATAAAAAGTCATCAAGCTTGGCACTATCTACTCTACGAACATCATCTTCTGTTTCCCATGTAGCTTGATCATAGAATAAGCCGCTCCATTTGACGAGGTAATATATTTTACTATCGCCTGTTTCGGGATCTTCTAGTTCTCCGTCATCAACAACACGATCGATCTAAAAGAAAAGGTTAATTCAGCACGAATCAATAAAGGGTTTAAATACCTTGAGATGCTCTTGAAAATCTTCGCCTCTGTTACCATCATCGTGATATTTTTGCAAGAATTTCTTAACGCGGTGTTTTCCTAAATGCTCATTTTCGATATTCTCAAGAGGAACCCATTCGACATGAAGAAAACTGGTATTCTTGTATTTAATGAGCAATTCTTCTTGACCAGTCATTTCATTTCTTCTATAATCCAATATTTTTTCAAATGCCTTCGAACCTAGCGGGATCGTTATAGGCTCTTCAGGGTCAACAGATGCACTAGCTGATTGACTCTTTCTGCCCTGACCTTGCTCGCTATAATCACTTTCAACAGCAGCATCTTCTTCGTCAGAGGTAATATCCTAATAACAATAGACTGAGTATTATAATATAACGAAATAATGTTTTTTTTTTGCTTACAAATTCCTCTTCTTCTTCTTCCTCCGAAGATTCTTCATAAAATCGTTTTTTCTTTGTTGCATTCCTAGTGGGACGTTTAGGTTTTACATTCACTTCTGTAAAAGATCGTTGCTGATGAAGGTAATTCTGATGCTGTTGATATTGTTGTTGTTGCTGTTGTTGCAGCAGATATCGCTGTCTTTGATACTGTTGCTGACGCTGAATTTGCTGTTGATAAGCTTGCATGGCTTGAGGTGAGAGTTGCTGCTGTGGAAAAGCAGCTTGCTGTTGCATATAAGCTTGTTGTTGTGGAAAAGTACCCATGTACTGTTGTGTGTTTGGTCTCATTTGCATTTGGTTCAACACGGGCTGTTGGTACATGATTGAAGGATTGGAGTTGGCTAATAAGCCGTTCATTATCATTGGAGATGTTTGCTGTTGTGGTTGTTGTGGAGCTTGTTGTTGCTTTTGTTGTGCCAGCGGAGACCTTGCTTGTTGAGGATAGTTATTATATCCCATGGGTGCAAACGCCATCTGCTGAGGGAAATTGGCTCTTAGATAATTCAACTGTTGTTGCTGTTGTTGCTGTTGTTGAATTGGCTGTTGTATTGGTTGCTGTTGCAATGGATTATTAGTCATAGCTTGTTGCTGTTGGAGTTGTTGTTGATAAAAATAAGTTGGGTCCATTGCAACAAAGTTTGGGTTATACATTAGATTTTGTGGCTGTTGCTGCTGTGGTTGACTTGAATTATTGTTATAAGCAGACGAAGCCATAAAATTTTGAAAGACATCTCTTTGAGCCATCTTTCACTTCGGAATAAATAAAGCAAAAAAAGACGCACGCCCCCTTTTTCTATAAAATTTTTTTTTCTTTATAGTGTTTCTAAAAAGTCTCGTAAGGCAAGGAAAATTATTATCGGTATTGGTTGCGATGGTCTGAGATTTAATATTATCAGTGACTGTACCTTTCTCAAACCCTTTTCTTCCTTTTATTGTTTCTGGTAAAACAATTGGTCAGTGTTTAAGAACATAAATGTACTCTTGGGTCTATATTGATTAATAAATATATAATCATTTATATATGCTATTATAATAATAACAATAATAGTTCTATATTATAAAGATGTCACATAAACTAGTTGCTTAGATGATTATGACTCTATGTAAAAGAGAGAATATATAATATGTAGTAATTCTTGATCAACTCCCCTCTCCTTTTGCTCAAATCTCTCTCTTTGTTTACTTTATTGACTCTGAGAAAGAGAGAAATTAAAACGGATTTTAGGGAGGTATGTCATTACCTCATTGGCTTATATCCTATGATACAAGTGTCAATCATACGTGACTTGACCAATGATGATATTATATACAAGATGGGCTTCTATAGGGACTACACGGAACTCGGGTTAATACATTTCCATAAATTAAACTCTTTATATAAATTCTCCATTTTAAAATTTTTTATTCCTTCTTTTTCCCTTCTTTCTTTTTTGTATTAAGAAATGGCAACAGTAAAGAGATCTCACCCATTCTACTTTGGTGGTGCAGCCTCTTGTGTTGCTGCCATTGTCGTTCACCCTTTCGATTTAACCAAAGTTCGGCTTCAAAATACAAAAGGAAGTGCAAAACTAGGCATGTTTTCGACTATGGTCAAAATTGCTCAAAACGAAGGTTTCATTAAACTCTATGCTGGCCTTTCTGCTTCTATTCTTCGACAAGCCACTTATTCAACGGTTCGTTTCGGTGTTTATGAAAAATTAAAAGATCTTGTCTCTAAAAATAAGAGTAAGTTTAAAAAAAAAAGATCTGAGATAGATTATGATTCAATAAGACTCATAACCTGTATAGAGGCCAATTTGGGCGAATTGCTTGTTTGTTCAAGTATTGCTGGTGCTTTGGGTGGAGCATGTGGAAATCCTGGTGATGTGATCAATGTTCGAATGCAAAATGATGGTCAGTTACCACCTCATCAACGTCGCAACTATAAGCATGCTATTGATGGAATCATCCGTATATCGAGAGAAGAAGGTTTCTCTGCCCTTTTCCGTGGCCTTGGTCCCAATATCAACAGAGCTATCTTGATGACCTCTTCACAATGTGTTTCTTATGACATGTTTAAATACCTCCTCTTGAACCACACACCAATGCAAGATGGTCTCACCCTTCATTTTTCATCAAGTGTCCTTGCCGTAAGTATATATTTATAAAAAAAAAGAGAGGTTAAACGGGACTAATCATAAAAATAAGGGTCTTGTGGCTACCACCGTATGCTCTCCTGTTGATGTCATAAAAACACGTATCATGTCAGCCAGCACAAGTGATCATAGAATGACATCTACTGCGATCATGAAGCAAATGTTTAAAGCAGAAGGCATCAGTTCATTCTTTAAAGGTTGGACACCAGCATTCATCCGTTTAGGCCCTCAGACGATCATAACCTTCGTTGTGCTCGAGCAGTTCAAGAGTTGGCATAACATTTTTATGGATAGAAAACAACAAAAGCTGAATGTAGCTAAACTCTAGATTGCATTTCTTATTTATTTACAAGCATTCTCATGTGTACACCATAGACTATTTATTTTTACCTATAGACAATACAACGTATTTACCCGTATTTACCCGTAGTTTTCTTTTTGTCTCCGCTTTTGTTCTTGCTGTTACCCATATTGACCATTCGTTTGTAATACGATTAAATAAATATTTTATTAAAGAAAATGAAAGGCCATTATGAACGTTCGTTTGTAATAGGCATTTTCAGAAATTATGTGCACATTACAAGTTCAATAACAATTACACTTTAGTTGGTTATCAATCCTTTATTATTAAAAAAGCAATGAATCCTGTCTTTTTGAGAGAACAGAAGATAAATGTGGTCAACACTCATGAATAACATGTAACTGAAAAAGCTGTTAGAGATTTCATATACATAATCTGATCTTGATTTCTTTTTCTTTTCTTTGGACCAAAAAGTAAGACCAGTTATTCCCCAGCTAGCCCTAAAGTATATTATATTCTTTACTCTTGTAAGAAACTAATATGTAGTATTATAGATTGCCCATCGAAACTAACCCGGTGTTGACTGGGAATAGTTTGGTTCTTACCAAAATTTGGTCCCACACACTCCTTCAACCCTTTCCGCTCCTTTGGCTCTTCTCTTTCTTGCTCCTCTCTTGCCTCTTGCTAGTTCTCACTTTCTTTCTTTTCTTTGCTTGTCCGAGCTGGTTATCGCCAGCCTAAACTATGGTGCACTTCGGGTAAGGTATTAGCGATTTCTTTTGCTAGTTTACTCACTTTCCTTGCTTCTCTTTTTCTCTTTTAAATTCTCTTCTTTATAATGCAAGTATTTCATGTCAATTTAATAACAGATTTACTAGTCATTTGTTTTTATATCTCATTCTTTTGCTTCTTGTGGGCTCTCTTTTATTATCTTTTTTTTTTTTCTTATCAGTGTGCGAGTAATTTCTGAATAAAGTATAACCTATGAATTAAACAGTTCTTTACACTCTATGATCGTATTTTGGTATATCTACTTTAGTGATTGAATCAGTTCACTTGTGTATATGTTAGGATAACACATTACATTGCATGAGCTATTAGCATCAAATGGTAATTGCATGCGTGACGTACATTAAGTTTTAATATAAAAAGATTTATTATGCATTTTTTTAAAAAAAAATGGCTATAGTGTCAAGTATAAGCAAGCAACATTTGATAAAAACAATGGCGGTTTTACAATCAACATCATTATTGTTGTATGTATGCTTCATTACCAAGAACACACCATAAATGACTAAAAAGAGTATAGCATAATCGCTCTTTGTAAGAGTAAGGGGTTCCCAAACTTGCATCTTACTCGTTTACAGCAAGAATATCTTTGAACACATGACCAAAGTGATGTATTCTAACATGAAGCAAAGTATACAATCTGTTGTTTATCATTTGTGCATAACACTTTGTTTAACAATAATTGGATACAGAAATATGCTTTGTGATTTATTTAACAATTGAGCCTCTTGCTGATATTTAGGTTGTTAATAGCAAGGCTTTACAATAACGTCTAGCAATAAAAGCCAAAATCAACATCACCTTTGTTAATTTAACCATGCTTTTGCTCTTTTGAAGAAGAATCAGCATTTTTGTCAAGCAGCTCAGTCAAGTCTTTCTCTTTTTTTTTTTCTTGACGCCTGAACTTCCGCACAGAAATTCTTTAATTATAAATCATTGACTCTATATATATATATATTTATCACATAACTTTATATTATAAGAGGTTCACTTCACAGGAGATATTTTAAATTGAAAACTTCTATCAACATGAACTTACCAAAAAAAAAAAA